>NC_048429.1:3575832-3753817 GCF_013103735.1 Etheostoma cragini
CTCCAAAGTTCTCAGCGTCACACCCAATTAAAAGCAGATCAGTGACAGTGTGGCTCGATGCCCATGCAAATCCCACGCTGGCTGAGTGTGGAGCTGCCATTCCACTCCGAGGGGATTTCACACAACACGCACTGCTGCAGGTACCCCGCCACACACACGTGCACACACACACACACACACACACACACACACACAGCCCTTTACATTACAAAAGCTTCCACAGACAATTTTTTTTTCTGTTTGTCTAAATAGTTTTGCTACATGTTCCCTCTCCCTCCCACACAGAAACTTCTGTAAAGTGTTTTCAGTTGGGAAGTCACACGTGTCTGTGGGTGTGCTGACGCTAGGTAACGTAACCCCTCAGGGGAGGAAAAAGGAACTGTTGCTGATAAATTAAGGAGTCGTTGAGAGGAAATCCCTGGGATAACTCTAGGTGTAGCATAATGTGGTGGGACACACTTTCAGTTAGGCCGGGTATTAGTCCAAAGTAGCTACAAGACTGAAAGACATTCAGCAAACACAGTGGCAGATAACAAATGATTAATCTTGTGATTAAGGTGTTGGACACACTAGTTACCACCCACTCAGAGTCAGAAGAACAGAACACACACTTCTAATTCAAATGCTTTATACTTTGGCAGGATGAAGTTTGACAGAAGGGCAACAATTTTAAAACTTATTTAAATTAAACAACTGAAATGGATTGCAGTGCAATTGTGTCAAACTGCCTCTCCTGTCCAACATTTTCCACAAAAGAGCAGTCTGAGCAGACTCACTTGTAGCTCTGAACACGCGGGTCATCCACTGAGATGTGCATGGTAGAATATAATCCAGTCCTGCTCGTCTCAGTCATAAAGGTAAAGCATGTTGCTGCCATTTTGGATAGGGGCCTGTATGACCTGGGGTCTCTTTCGGGTACTTAGATGTCTTTTTTTTAGACAATAAATGCATGTTTTGGATATATTTCCTCAGATCTGTTTGCTCAACTGAGAAATTAAACAAATCTTCCGTAGGTCAGTCATATGTCATCTAGTCAGGAAGATTATAGTTTATGGAGACAAATAAAAGCTTCTTGCATGGATAAACGTGTTGCCTATGTATCTGTATGTCTTGTTTAAGCCACTCTGTTGTTTATTATTGCTTTGTGTGTGCTTCAGCAGCTAACATTTTCACTTTTTGCAATTGAAAACAGGGCCTTGGTCCCCAACATACAATTGAAGATAAAATATTCTTCTTAATTGTGCCACTTTGTGAATGAGCCTGATAACATATCTGTTTCTTTCATTAAAACTCCTGCTCAGTGGAGCTTTAAATCAGTCACATTCAATACAAATTTAAATTGTGCTTCTTGACAGCCTCTGATAAAAACCAGTCTGGAGCATTAGCTCACATTTGGCAGAGCTTTCGGCTTGAGCCCCAAGTTGATTTTATCACGCTGTGGTTGCTATGGCAGCGGTCGCCCTGATCCTTCCACATCCTCGGGGCAAAGGTCTTCAGGGTCAGATGAAGGTTTGGGTCAAGCAAGCAAGTTAAACACCTTGTCGGGGATTAGTGGGCTATGAGGGAGGTGGAGGAAGTCTTCATTGGCTAATGTCTCTCTCAGCAGTACACTGAACCAGCTCCAAGAAACACACAAACACACACACACCGGGTATCTAGCACAGGCACGCACACACACACACACACACACACACACACACACACACACACACACACACACACACACAACATTTACTCTGCTTTTGTTGGCCAACATGGGCTGACACAAAGACCTGACACAGTGATCACTCAGATAAGCGCATCACCGTCTGTAACAAGGCCGAAGTCACAGAGGAAGGACAGCATGTCTAATTGAGACATTACATGGAGCCACAAAGAGATGGAAACAACATTAAAAAAAACATTACGTACTGTGCTCAAGCCAAACATGTAATATATATTCAAAAAAATGCAGAGCACATAATAATGTTAATCTAGTAATAAAAATAAGTCATATAAGTCATTGATCAGGCAAAACTTCCAAACATGCTGCTTTTCTATGGTTTACTCATTGTAATTGTGTCAAAACAAGTTATTTTAAGATGTTACCACTTCGACTCTTTGAAACTGATTTATTTTCAAACTTTTATAGACAAAACATGTATTAAAATGATGGAAAACAAGAGTCTACAGTCACGCTAGCAGCTCTGTGACATGCTTTGAGCTAAATGCTATAATATTTGGCAGTCTGCGGATTATTATTGATTGTATCTATGCTTGTCACTCGCCTTTTTACTAGGGCTGGGACAATGTGCTTAATATGCCGATTCGATTGTTACATGATACATGGGTACCGATTTGATTTGTATTGCGTTTTTCATTCATTGCAATTCTAGAAGATTTGACATTCAATTGTATTGGGTATTGGGATTTTATTTTCCTTCTTAAATAACAACAAAAGTTGAATCACACACTTCTAGAGACATGAGACATTTCTAAAAACGAATTATTTTCAGTCTGACATTTATTTAATTTGTACATAAATCAAGCTTAGCGTTCACTCAGAAACGGAAGTCATGCGCCCGCTGATTAAATTATCACTCCTATCACACACACACCAATCACAGCCATTTCCACATCAAGGCGGCCCTTTTAAAAGTGCCTCCCTCCTCACTGACTGTGCTCCACTCACTGCTGCTTCGCCTCCACCTCTCCAGCCTCTACCTTCCTAGCTCCGAGTCCTAATATGACTTAAAGTTCAACATGGTTTTCAATGTCTTTCTTTTGGCTCACTCTTTTATACCCAAGGGGATTTAAGATTTTTTATTCACCACCCCTAGTCTTTACTATGTGTTTTATTACCACTGTAGAGCACTTAGGTTGATTTCTGTTGTTTTTAAATGTGCTCTATGAATAAACTCAACTTGAAGCTTGATACTAAATCAGGACTCAACTGCACTAATAACAAAGCCCAGATGGGTCTGATGAGACTCTAAAGAGTGTTTTAGGTATTTGGTTGTAAACAAAAGTACTGGACAAATTGTGTGTGTTTGTGTGTCTACCTGTGTTGGGTGAAGGGCGACCGGATGAGTCCGATGGCTGGTCCAGAGACGTACAAGACATGGATCTTGGAGCAATGGCCTCCAGTTCATCAAACACATGAGAGCGACTGCAGCTGAGCTCTGAGTAGCGTGATGCTGCTGAGCCACAGCGTCCTGCAAACAGCACTGAGTGAGTGTTGTATTATGATGATAAACACAACGATAATGAGGATTAGGTAACTTTATTGACACATGTGGGCACAGTGTGTTGTTTCATTGGGAACTAATAGGATAAAGAAAAGAGGTGTGTGAATAAGAATAAAACCAATGGGAAAACTAAAGGAGCACACTGCAATAGGGGCAATATCATCTTCAATTAGAATGATACGATTTTTTGGTAAGATATTCAATCAAATTTTTTGTAATGCTGCTCTCAATGACAATGCCAACATGCTGATGTTTGGCAGGTGTAACGTTTACCATGAACAGCATCCTAGTGTGGAGTGTTAGAATTCGTGATAGACCGATTATCGGCCCGCTTTTTGGCCATCTGCTGATTTTCTGCATCAGCATTTATTTGCCTGATAACAGATGAAGTTAATCGATTGAAGAGGGCGCCACTTTGGCTCCACCATAGCTCTGTGTCTGTCCCTCTGCTTCGGTTTCACTCGCCACTGAGTCTGACTCAATATCCCGCCCACATCACATCTGTCATTATGTTGAAAGTTTATTAAAGAACTGCTTAAAGCATCTAAACATAGTTTTGTGTTGGCGTTTGTAACATCCCAAATTCTTAATTTTCACTGTAAATGCATGTCAGTTCCAAATAATGGTTATCAGTATCATTGAGTACTAATCTAATCTAAACCATCTCCCACTCTCTCTTAGATCAGCCCTTAAAACTCAACTCAAAACCTACCTCTACTTTTAAGCATTTGTTTCCACCTGAATTTTGCCCTCCTGTTTGTTAATTTAGGAAGATAAACAGACTTCCTTGTTTCAAGGTAAGTGATCTTTTTTTTATTTTTAGTTAGCAAGACATTCAATCTATTTTTCATCTAGATTTAGGTATATTTTAGTAATATTCCAAACGTGTTTTAAAAGATTAGTTTGGGGAAATGTCCTTGGCTTTCTTCCTAAAAGTTGAGAGAAGATCAGAAGATTATATCACTCTCAGATATCAATGGTATCAATCTTTCCCTCTTAGTAGTCGGAAAGTGAAAAGTGTTTTTCCAAAATGAAAGACTAAATAGAGAAAACTACATTTCTTTGTTTTAGAAAGACTAATTTGTACAGTAACATCATGCGATAATTGTTTTGTTTATCGCATTGGCAGATTTTTGTGTGTAATACTAGCAGATTCTATGGATTACATAAAATTCAACTTGTTGATCGAATAATTTATTTTGCTTATTATTTCATCACTATTTATTATTTTTGATACTGCATACAATTGCACTATATCAATGTATTATGAATTCAAAAAATGTTTTTGGGGACTGATAACTAATAGGGTGTAAATGAGTAAACAATACCAGCCGACAGCTGAAAGCAGCGACAGCGAAAGCTCCTGGAGGATATTTTCTCTGGCGCAACTATCAGACTATAAATCTCGGCTGGATGTTGTTGTGGGTTTAGTTAAAGGCTGTCCCTTCCAGGTTTTACACTCTCTCAAGTGGACAGCTCCCAACATAAGCCCAGGACCTCCATGAGGGAAGCCCCTCCGGCAGTATTAAGGTCTGAGTTACAGTCAGACCTCTGGGCAAAAGTAGTCTCATCTCTCCTTCAATAAACACAGGACAAAAAAAAAGTCCCTTAAGCTCTAATTACCAAATGAATGGTGAAAACTGTCAAGCTAATCACTAATTAGGTATCTCCTCTCAAACCATCAAAACAAAACAGTTTCAGTCTCTGCCACGGTTTAGAAATCAGAGGATTAGCGAGAGAAAGTGTTGTACCGGGTGGTGTTTTTTGTCGTCGTCGTTCTGAAAGAGGCTTGTCGAGGCTTTTCTCACATTAGAAATGCAGAACAGCTTGGCCTGGACAAAAGGATAATATATACAGAGGCTCTAAAAGGAAAAGGCAAACTCAGCTCCTTCGTGTCTGCACACATGGACAAGTTTAAATGTACACATGAAGCAACCCTCACACTGTCAAGAATGTGAACAACGACACGCACACACCACTGCACTATTGTGCACTTGAGCGGCTCGGCGCCCTACTCACGGAGACAATAGAGGGACTTGACTTGACACTTCAAAGCATATTGCTGCTGTCAACTCAGCTGTCATTCTCAGCAGACGAGGGGCTGTACTGATTCAGGGTGAGTTTTTCGGGGAGGTTAAAGGTGACTGTGGGGGGTCAGTGAGTTAGATATGAGAGGCAGACAAGGCCTTCTCTGTGTGCCTGTGGCCCTCTTTTTCTGGTCCCAGTGCCAGGCTAAAAGGCTCCGAGTGGAGAGGCCAGGCCAGGCCAGGACTTTGCCCCGTTTCATTGTCAAGGACAGTTACACTGTGGAGATGTTGCTCAAAACAGGTCAGCTCAGGGGTCACGCTATGGATCGTAGGGGATCTGAAAAAAACATGCTGGGGTGCAAAAAGGGCCGAGTGAGATGAGGAGACTCCAATCAGCCATATGCAGTATGTATAGCACACAGGGTTAAAATGTTACCTGGTTTGCTGCTCATTTTAGTCATACACAACAAGTACCTCTTTGAACACAAATAGTCCACTGCAAAACTTCCTGAAAGATTATTTTTCCCCCATTTATTTTAGTTTTGACATCATTGGGCAAATATTTCCATTATACCCTTTCATTATGTTGTAATTCAAGTGATCTGAGAGCCTGATTCAATGGTGGAAAATCTTTGAAAATGTTGCTGTTCTAACACCCGCAACTGTCTACACTGCAGAGCAACCCCAAAAAGAAGACATACTTCTCAAAAAGAAAGACTCTAAAAGAGTCTGACAATTAATGCAATGAAACAATATGGGCGAAGTGCTTCAGAGATGGAGAGAAAATGTTACTACTAGTTAAGCCTCTTAAGGTCAGAAAGTGGACAGCTACAAGAGGAGGATATCCTGGAAATCTAGAGTTATAACAAGGGCACAATTTGAATTTGCTTAGCAAGTTACTCTGGCATCAAGTAATGATGCTCATTAACTATACCCTTGTAGCTAAGCTGCACCAATCACATCGGTGTATCTGATATAGGCGGGCCAGAGGCGAGCTAAACAGATGGCCACATTTTAATCTACTAGTTAGCTCCGCTGGCAGCCAAGGGTATGGGGCTCTGGCTACGTCACCCCATGTGTTGTTGTGATTGGTTGTAGTGTTATCCAATGAGATTTTCAAATGCACGCTTGGTGTCGCCTCTCGAGGTGGGCAACTTTCATTACTCAATGTCAGACCCTTAACATTTCGGACATGGGTCTGTATTTTCAGGCTAAAAGGGGGTCTCTATTTTCAAAGATTCTGGCAATTGTTGCATTTTCTTTTGAAAAGTGGCAACAAAGAAATCTTTTCATTTTATGATTTTGATGTGTAAGTGATTGGGGCCAAAGTCTATAGTACTCATTCTGTGCAAATATGACCCCTGATTTAGTTTGCAATGATGTTGTGTGTCTGAACTTGGCCCTAAATGAACCTCTAAGTTCGCCAAACTCATTTGGAAAAGAACTGGAGGCAAGCTGAGCATCACAGTTGTTAGACCAACTGTCTGGTTCAATGTTGTCTTCCTGTTCTTGTTGTAGTGGTGACCATATTCAGGTGCCATTCAGGATTACCACCAACATTTCATGTGTTCTGACTTTTGCCAAACTGTTGCCTTCTTACAATCTGTAAAATGGTTGTTATGTTACTTTCCCAATCAGACTTCACTGAAGCGGGGTCTGTGTTCCCAAATTTCTTTGGTGGGGAAGATTTCACAATTAGGAACAAT
Source organism: Etheostoma cragini (assembly GCF_013103735.1). Lineage (NCBI taxonomy): Eukaryota > Metazoa > Chordata > Actinopteri > Perciformes > Percidae > Etheostoma > Etheostoma cragini. Next base: position 3,582,793 of record NC_048429.1, read on the forward strand.
TAGAAATTATGCCCAAAACTACGAAAATAGAACTCATTTGTAATAAACCAGAATTATCCTTTAAGCTTTACATGCTGCCACAGTGAGCTTGAATTGTCTCCATCTGCAGTGAAATAAATGAACCAGTGAGACTCGCTCTGTGTCTGCCGTGAAGAGAACAGCGTGCTCCGATACAGCATGGGCCCCCCTGCAGTACAGCACCACACAGAGAACAGTAGCTGTCTCTGATAGAAAAGAGAAAATCCCTACACAATTTCCACATTGTTTGCTTTCTTTAATAAAGTTCCAGGAGGAGTCAGATGTCAGTGGCCCCGTCCTTTATTCCTACTGGGAACGGTAAATTAGCGTCTGTACTAAAGCTGCGGAGGTATTCTATTGTGGCGGCCTTACTCAGTGTTCTGCCGTCAGCTAGCGGTGGTCAGTGTGGATTTATGACCATCGGTTACACATCTCCCTCTCAGAGCCGAGAGAATAGCAAAGGCACGGGAGAGCTGAGGCTGAGAGGCACGGCACACGAGGTAGGCACCCCGACTTCTATTGTTGGGGCCTCATGCCTTTGAACAGAGAATCAAACGGTACCAGCTTTTCATCAAAAGCCCTCCTTTCTATTGCTGATTTAGAGTAGGGGGGGGGGGAGCTTTCTGTGTTATTTATTATGGGGTGGGAGGAGGTGGGAAAAACAGGCTGACAGCAAAGCTTTCACAATGTGTCGAGGGGGGTAGGAGCATCATAACGCCTCACTATGGAGGCAGGCTTTGAATTCTCTGTCTGGCCCAGTCTCTTTGTCTCTTTCTGGATGCCCAGCCATGTTCAGAACAATCAGGCCCTTAAAAAAACATGGGCAGGAGCATAACGCAGGGCAGAGAGGAGGCTGTGAACGAGCCATATGTGGCCGGCAGAGTTCATTTCTCACCTCTGACAGGTGAGATAGGAGGCAGGACCGACCAGCGTTGAGACTCAAGCCTAGTCACCGATGCAGAAGGGGTCAGCTTTGGTTCTGACCCTGAGCGGGGAGGGGTCATCTGTGGACTCGGGCAGGAAGACCAAGTAGCGGAGGGGAAAGCAAGGGTAATGAGGCCATGATCAGAGTCCATGGATGGGTGAAGATCAGGATCTATAGATGCATCTTGGTGGAGATTCTCAGGTGTTTTTGTGCTTTCACGCCTGCTCAAAGGTTCATCTGACTTAGGAAGGATAATTGACCTAGGACAAGGTGAGAGGGGCTTGGTTTGGCCAAATAGCGGTAGTGGAGGGGTGGCCGTAGCATTGATGGATAATTGGCGAGGGTTAGATCGAGCCGGAGGGTAAGAAGCAATAGCTGACTTCATCACTGGAGAAGGCTTGAGCGAGGTGAAACAATTGATGCCTTCTGGGTCAGAGTCCCTCATTTCTGCTGCAAAACCACAAAGAAAAATTAGATGCTAGCTTCAATAAACACAATAATTAGTTGTAAAAGTACACACAAAGGAGGCTACAGCTAATGCTAGTAGAAGTTTTACCACCAGACAGGAAGCTGCTCCTGCCGCTGGCGAGGTCAGTGCTGCGGCTGAACAGACTGGACGGTGGGCGACTTAAATCTGAGAGAGACCCGTGTGAGATCGTGTAGGCTGGTGGCGGCGAGCGTTCTGGTCCAGCAGGCCCAAGATGCATCTCCCAGTCCAACTCTGTGACGGACACCACAGCAGGTTGTTTCACTCTCTCCCTGTCCTGACCTTCATCTTTTTGCTCTGGAGCAGGATTAGGGTAGGAGAGAGGTGCTGGCACAGTGTTTGGCTTGCTTTGTCGTCTGTCACAGTCAGGCTGAGGGGTGTTTTGGTAGGCAGGCGTTGGATTAACGGTGGATGATGGTGGAGTGGCAGGGAAGGGAGGACAGGGAACAGCAGCAACAGAATGCCTTCCTGCAATCTGCACACTATTTCTTCTTCTGCCCGGATTGAGATAGAAGTAACCTTAAAGAAAGACAAAAACAAAACATTACCTTAAAGATATGTAGTTTTTCATTCATTGGGTGCTTCTCTGAAACTACCTTTAATATTGGTTTGAAGTTAGCAAATTTAGTTCTTGGCGTCAGACCCAGAGGCTTATAACAGCCACTTTTCACGGTTAAAAAAAACAGTTTTTAAACGGTCAAACATTCTGTAGGTCTTTTTTTTTTTTTTTTTAACTGCCAACGTGTGCTGGTGACATTCTCGTTCCCACTTTCCTCAGAAACGTTTGACTCCCTGCAGGGTGGGTCGGCCTGCTGACAAAGGCAGCGAGAAATCGCCTGGCTGGAGCAGCTGCCTGTTTCCAAACTCAATTTTCACAACAGTAATCTGACCTAAGGGCAGGGGAGCTTGTACGCAGAATATCATGTCAGTTACAGGGGTCCTAAAACATATTTTTTGCCAAGAAGTGCTTTAGAAATATCAGTGAGTTATTTTTTTATTCGCATGAGAGGGTAAAACACTTTTGGGGAAGGATCATTTGGACTACTTTTTGCGCCAGTCGGGTGGTAAAAGTGACATATGCTAATGAAACAGCCCCATCACACCTCCAATCAATATCACTGAGATTAACAGAGCTGGAAAACCTCGCCATCAGTGGGTTCCTAATATTTACTCAGAGTTGCAGCAAATGATTAGTTCATTATTGATGAAACCCAGAGATATTTAGTTTACAAAGATACAAAACTGAAAGGATTTTTGCGTATTTGAGATGCTGGAATGAGCGGTTTTGTTTAATAAATTAAACTATTACTTGATTGTTTGGGCACTAGAGATGCACAGCCCAGCCCATTTCTAAAGCACTTGTTGCACTGTTTTATACTTCACTTTTTCTACAACACTCATTATCTCCCTTTCTCTAACTCTTCTTCTTCTGGACATTTCCTTTCATCCCTAAGATTCTCTTCTACGAACATCAACTCCATCCAGCGCCGCCCATTTCCCTTTTGCCTCCCCCATTCTTCCCCCTTTGCCTTTTCACACCCCTTCCTTTCTCTCTCCTCCAATTTTTTTGTTGAACACTGAAAGGGTGTGTGTGTGTGTGTGTGTGTGTGTGTGTGTGTGAGTGTGTGAGAGAGAGATGGGGAGGTGGAGGGTGTCAGGCAATCTGGTCTTGTTTCCTGGGGGGGTCTGCCTCCGAGAGGAGTCAGCACGGTGGATAAAGAGAGCGCATTGGAGAGCACATTTCTGCACTACCTCCTCTTACAATGCCCTGCCATTCCCATCTGTTACACACACACACGTGTGTGTGTGTGTGTGTGTGCTGATGTGCATATGAATGACGTGTCAGAGTGCAAAGCCACGGCGTAGGGCGCAGCACGTTTCTTCAGGCAGCAGGGTTAAGGACGATTGTGAGGGAGCCGACCACCATATGGTAGAATAATTAGTATAAGACCCCGATGCTGAGAAATGCCCCCTTCCTCTGCTATACACACACACCCCAGCATGGTGAAAGCAGTGCCCTGCTGTGGAGCTGAGGTGTGTGCTGGGAAAAATGCCTTCACATCAGAGGCCGGGCTCTGAAAGGAGCGGCAGGTCTGCAGGCCCCGGGCCTTTCACTCCCACCAGAAGACCACCAGGAGGGCGGCGCTGTGGGCACTTCCTTGCCAGAGAGGAGATTTGCACTTAACCAAACACAACCACAGAGAGATTAAGAGCTAACGACAAGCTTGGTGGCCTCTACCTCCACGGCTCCAGGACAGGAAGAAAAGGCAAGAAAAATTGTTAATGAGCAGAGCTGTGGAGTCAAAGGAACCAGAGCCCTCCTCCTGTGGTAGCTGTGATGGTCTTAAAGCTCCAGGTGATTTGTTGATAAGCCTCACCCTCTGACGTCTGAGTCTTTGGGGCAGTGAGAGTGTGCGTTTTCAGTGTCTTCCCCTGAGATGGAGGCTGTGGCCTGGACTTGGAGCTCAGGAAACAAGGAGGTCTGAGGTCCTCAGGACGAGCTTTCATGTGAGACAAGAACCGTGGACACATTAAGGGACGATGATTTGGATGATCATGGGCCTGGGAGAGTAGATAAAGAGAGAAACTGTTGGAGAAGGTCGACAGATACACTTTTTCCAAATAGTTTTCATATCAAATTACCTTCATCTTTTTAAATTAAATTTAATGTATGGAATAAAATAAAATAAATAAGTGAAAATAAAATACATTAAAATATAATTATACATTTTTAATCCATATTTGATTCATTTGCCTCTAATTTTACCTGGCAGATAAAAAAAAACACCTAATATTTTTCCCCAGCAAATGCTCTTCAATAAACAATTTGATCGCATTTTTGTATGATTAATATAAGAAGCAATTAAAAAAGATTTGAGTGACACTGTGTTGTTTTTACAATGCACACTCTTGCTGTCAAACACTCAGTGGCGATTGGTTTGTTCTAATCAGGTTCTTTGATCTATGAAAACATCTATATGTCACTCAATATGGCAAATAAAAGTCACTCTGAAAAACACTGGTGTCCCATGCTACTTCAAAATAAAAACCTGAATGAGAAAGCCTAGTCTGTGGTTTGCAAAGAATTCAAATGACAATGGTACCACCACTGCCCCCTTGTGTTGTTAAAACAGATCACACCTCTCTTCCTCAGCACACAAAGTAACTCCAGTTTCTGTTCTTACACCCACAACCTCCTTTCTCCTTAAAAGAAAGTAAGCAGAAAATGATCGATTGTCAAGGGTGATAAAACTCTTTAGAGTACATGGTCGGGACACAAGAGATAAAAGCAGACAGGATGGTCAATATTGGAACTGTAGAGGGACGGATGGCTGCCGGCAGCATTCCAAACAGGGAAGGCCTTCCCAGCGTACAGCCTCGGCCCCTCTCTGGCCTTTAGAGTGCAAACAGTTGTAATAAATAGACCCCCAGACGCAGGGCTTTATTTGAATTGGATTAAGGCTTCTTCTAAAACAAAGTTCAGCTCCTCACCCTTTTATCACACAATAAAAACAAATATAAAATGCAAAGATACATCTGTCCTGAATACAGCGATGAACCAGAAGACCTTCAGGCAAGAGAAAAGGGGGGCGGGAGGTGGGGTCCCTGTCTGTGACTCACACAGGGAGGATCAGCTTATAAATCCCTGTACCATAGCCGCTGATTCCCTTTTCTCAGATCTGGAGACTTTAAAGATTTGCATTCTTGTGGTGTAAAGAGTGAGTGAAAGTAAGTAAGGTAAAATGGGGGCCCTTCGTCCTCCTGGCTCCTCTTCCTCCCCTACGGCCTCTTCATTACCTGTCACTCAGGCTAGTCAAAAGGCTGAGGAGGGCTTTGTGAGGCTAAACTCAGCGAGTGTTATCAAACCCATGCCCTTCTGCAGAACAGGTCCGGGCACGAATGTTAAACATCAGTGACATTACAAGCCACGTAAAAAGCTCTTTTGATTCATCCATGCGCAAACACAATCATACATACAGTACAGGACAAAGCTGTGTGTCCCGTCTCTTATTACACACTGATGAGTTTTCTGTGAGACTCGACCCCTTAAGACCAGTTTACACTTGACGTTTTTACAAATATCTCAAAATGATTGATTGCATTTCAGTGTTAGTGCACTCTAACCAAAAGACCTGGTCCATTATTGTTTGTGTCTTTTTGTATTCTATTTTGTTTTATTCTTTAAATCTAATCTTATTGTATTTTAATTTATCTTATTCATGCTTTGTGTTTTTAACTGTGATTTTAATTCCTTTCTTGCTTTTCGTCAAGCATTTTGAATTGCCTCTATGTTTAAAAATTGCTTATCTACACACATCTGGATCAATAAGTAGCACTGCATGGTCTATAATTCAATAGAATTCATTATTTTGCAAGCAATGTAGCACGTCCTTACTTATATTGTATATAAAGGATATTCTTCTTTTAAAAGGTAAATCACGATTATTACAACTTGGATATTTGAGATTTATAGTTCAACTGTCAAACTGTCAAATGACATGGCAAACTCCTTCTGCTGATGACGGTTGTGTGATTGGATTGGACTGTTTGGGGCTGTTGTTTTGTCAAACCTGAGTCCTATTTTCTCAGGTTAACTACAAAGATCTGGGAACAAAGCAACATTGTGACAAAGAAGTCTGGTAGAGCCAGAAACACAGGAGGAAAAAGAAACCCCTAGGTTGGCCAAACGTAGTCAGAAGACAAAAACAGAGAGTAACTGTAAAAATCCATTCAAGTTAAAAGACAAACTTCCAGGTTAAACACAGTTTTTCTGTGCAATCAGGGATAAATTCTGTTGATAATCTTGATAAACTGTTGTTGGACTTCTCGTATATCTTCCTCTGATAAGTCCCCAGTTGTTATAAACCAGAATTATCATAACACATAGTGCTATAACAGCCAAATATTATATCTGTTAAGCAACTGAGTACCTAAATGTGAAACTGAATTGCAACTTAAACATTTAAGTTAAAATTCAAGTACCACTGAATTTATTGCATTGGAATATTTTAATTTGGAAAGCATCTACGTTTATATAGCCTGAATTACGGCCTTTCCTCTATTATTAGTCAATTTAAAGTTGTGCAATTTCAAACCTTTTATTTCCACCTCTCTCAAGACAATAAATACTGGATATCAAAGATAAATTAAATATCGAAAAATACAACTGTTTGTCGAAACTTCAGCTTCATTCTAATACTAAAAGAAAATCACGTACAAATAGTTCATTACCATTCAAATGAAAATATACAGTAATTTTGCAGCACCACTCAGTCAGTATTGGAAAAAGGGACAACCGTTACTGTAACAGAGAGCATATCAGACCGTAGGAAATAGTGTAGTTTATGTACACACCCATAACACTTGTGTGGGCTCCTTAGGGGCCCATGCAGGCCCCCAGGAAACAGGCTGACCTCCTGGCGTCAGTCAACCCACACGCTGTCCTCACACAGCCAGAACTGGCTAATGTCATTACGGGCCTGTTTGTGGTCAACAGCTCCCTGATTGAGATGTACAAGTAGCGCTGCTCGATGAATGTAGGAAGTCTATTAGTTAGTCAGAGTCCCAGATGGCCTACAGAGGACAGAGTTGCCTGTGCTCCTTTACCCCCTCCCACCTCTAAACACACACACATACACACTCAAGCATACATGACACACATGACACACATGCACACACACACACACACACACACACACACACACACACACGCTTAATTACACTGCCTCCGAGTGAACCCTCTGACAGGCGGACGACTACGAGCAAAGACAGAAGTGTGTCTATGTCCCAGTGTCTGCAGGAACAGAGAATTCTTCACAGAGCTGATGCACAAGAAAGCCAGGCTTTGGCCCTAACAAGGTTAAACCCCTGAAAAAGAGTGACTTTTTAAATCATGGAGATTTGTGTTTCAGTGGGGTGTAATTAGCTTTGCTGCGGGGGAGGAGGGAGGGTGGATGAAGGGTCGGGATGCTGGCGTTGGGGCCGGCAAAGCGGGGGACGACGACAGTGGGGATCATTGTGAAGTCCGGCGGATTCAGGGGAGTAAATCTGATTATCAGCTCGTGTCAGAAGCCAGGCTCAGATACAGCTTAGCATTCAGAGCAACTTTCTACTTTCGATGGTTAAACAATGACCCCCCTTTTTTGCAGGCCCACGCAGCCCCAGAGGGCCTGGCAACTCTTTCCCTGAAACCTTCACATCCTGAAACAACACAGCACAGGATGACAGGAGTCCAATGCAACATGACATACAGTGGTGCGAGAAGTATTTTGACATTTTACTTTAAGGGGAACTGCACAGATTTTACACATCACAGTCTGTTTACAGGTGTTGGGGAATACTACTGCATATGTTATATTGCAATAGTGTATTGTGGCTCCAGAGGTAGCTTTGCGAGGTATGTCAGCGTCGGGCTGGTCTGAAGGTTTTTTACTTTTAAACTTGTGGGTGTGGAGTTAGAAAGAAGTGAGCGTACCTGACCTCTGCTTGAGATTAGCAGTTCAAGTTATCAAGCTTATTCTAGATCTAGAATAACACACCTGAATCGCAGATTGAATTGTTGAGCATTATGATTGCCTTGTGTGTAATGTAGGCACTAGGTTTTGAGAAGAAATCCATCAAAAAAAATTCTGGTATCTCTGGTTCTGTCTCATGGATTATGTTTTTTTTTTTTTAACTGTCCGTCATGAGTCAATCACTGACACAGATGTGGTGCAATAACACCACATCTCTTTTTAAAAAGGACCAGTGCGGTGGTGTTGCATTATCAACCTGTGTTAGGAAGATGGTTAACGCCGTGTCTGCTGTAATTCATCAAGGGCTTTCACGACAGGAGTGAAGCCGTAAAACCCTGGCTGGACTCCTTGTGCAAAAAATATATATGTTACGTTTTAAATTGGAGCTCTGACGCACTGTTGCCTTGTTGGTGTGGGCACCTGTGCATTCTGTCCTGGACTGTCCCATTGCAGCTCGTGTCCCGGGTGACAGCACAGGAGCTTTGACGCCTCTATAAAGCAGGCTGCTGGGTCAACAGCCTCTTGTCGACCGTGCCTCTGTTTAGACAGAGCTGTCAACGCTGTGTCGCTGTATGACGGGAGCGATTTTACCATCACAATGCCCCCGTAATTTATTAGATGAAGCAGGAGGAGAGGTGGAGGATGGCAGAGGGTGATGCCAGTCCTGATGAACTTGCTGAATGCAGAAGTGCTGATGGCAGTTGAGGATGTAAATGAGGCTGTAAGGACCAGCAAGCGTCTTTGTCTGCCAACTTTACTTGTTTGTTTAACCAGAGGCCAAGACAGGAAGCCAGCCCACACAACTACAGTGTTGTCATGGCAACCCCACTGTTAATTGTGGCACATCCACTCCCAGACTCTTTTCAGCTAAGGGAAGAGGTGGGGACTTTTGAGTGTTGAGGAGAGAAAGAAGAAAAGGGGTGTGTGTGTGTGTGTGTGTGTGTATGTGTGTGTGTGTTTTTCTTTTTACATGTTTGAAGAAAGGCAAGAATATTGGGATTTGGTTTCATTTTTGAAAAGCTTTACATAATTTGAACTTTAAAAGTTTCAGCATCCCATCAGTGAAAATAAATTGAAATACCAGATTAATTGTTTATGTCATTTGTCAAGAGGAAAAAAAGCCAAACGTTTGCTGGTTTCTTTTCTGTTTTACTGACTTTTGGAATGTGGGTCGGACAAAACGAGCACTTTCAACACGTCACATTGGGCTCCTGGAGCCATTTTTAACTATTTCTAATCATGCATTGCAACAAACAAAATCATAAGCAAAAGCTCTCAAACATTGCACATAACAAAAGAGGTCCAGACCTGTAGCACAACGCATGTAATTAAAACACTTGTCTTATGAATTGTGCTTTAAAACTAAACTTAAAACTTACTGACATTAACTAAATAAAAAGAATCATACCATATGAAACCTAATGTAATAAAGCAATGTTCACCATATCAGCATGATGTACACAATGGCATGCCAGTACAATGAGGGGTTCTTTTTAACTTTTTAACTTGCACGAGTATTCTGGCTTAAGCACTTTTACAGTTCAGCTGTAAAATCGTCCTTGTGTCTTTATGCAGGTTGCTGTCCAGGAAAACATCCACTCATTCATTTCTCCCATTAAGTTGTGCAAAACTACTTGATTTCTAATGTCATGTCAAACCATCCCTTGTTAATTTCTGTCACAGTACAGCTCTGAGATTATTGACAACAGTAGTGACATACAGTACACTCATTTTTTGCTGATTTTTGCTGATTTTCAGCAGCATGACATCAAGCTCTGCATTTTGAAGAGTTTCCTTTAAACTTCTTTTAACATCTTTGACGATCAAACTTGCTCACAAACAGAGCAGAACAGGTAGGCTTACATAGCAATTTCAATGAGTCATATATGCAAATGATGAAGTGTCACGAACGCACATCTACACATGAAAAGGTGACATTCATCAGGATAAATGAACAGTTTGGTGCACTTGGTGCAGAATATAAAAAGGCCTACTTGCTAATAAGTTCTAATAGTATTTGGGCACTCACAGTGTAGTGGCAGAGTCCTCTATCCCACAAGATGGCTTTGCTGACAAAAGACACATAGATGGGACTCTGCAAGGAAAGAAGAGAGAAATAAGAAGTAATAAAAGTACAAATAACAAATAAATATAATACGTGTTGATAACAGAAAGATGGCACACAGGTACATGTTCACACTAAAAAAATGTAACCGGTTAAGATTGAGATTGATTAACCAAGGGTTCAGAAATGAACTGCTTTCAGTATAATCTCCTGCTCTTTGGGCCCCTGGAGTGAGAACAATGACTGAAGCCTGGCAAAACAAATATAAAGCCGTACATTGAGAGGGCTCTCTGGAGACATTTAAACCCCCTACCCCCCCACCCCCAGTGCATTAATAACCCCTCTGTCTTGCTTGTTGAGCTGCTTTGAACCTTTCCAGTGGTTTGAAGACTCAATGATAGAGTCTGCTCTCCCACGCAACCACTCTCCAACATCTGCTCAGTTTACAAAATGTGTGTTCCCCATCTCTTTCGTCTCTCTTCTTTTCTTTAACATGTAGCTGCCTCATGCCAGTATGGTGGTTTTATGTGAAGGGTGTATGATTTTGACCAGTGGATCAGGGGGCACTGTGTTAACTCATCAATCACTGGCGACACATGACGCAGCAGTGTGGCTCATCCATCTCTCTTTGCAACTCCTGGCAGCTCGCAGAAGCACCGAGTCAGCTCGAGAGTAGGTCCACTCCAGGGAGCTAGAGAGCAGATCCTCCTAGAACTCACCCTTCATTCATGGGCCGTAACCCCAGACCAGGGTGGGTGACAGGGGGCAGGAGGGGCTTGCAGGGAAGGAGGACAATGGACCTTGATGTGTGTATACATGTGTGTGTTTCCCTTTCCTTTGGAGTGCACTGGTGTGGAGCTCTCTGCCAGCTTGTGCCAGACTCTCAAACCCATTCAGTGGCACCCTGAGAGGCTAGAGGGCAGCGTCATGTCTGTCTTTAGACCGTACCTGTTGTATTTAACAAAGCACATCACATGTGATTATTTACAATATACCAGAAATACCTCGCGAGCTCTCCATCCTTAATAGAAGCCTTAATTGCAGCCGAATAATGAACAACAACCAATTTCCCAGTGAATCATGGGTGCTTGCTGCCCAATGACCTTGTTGTTACTAATTATATGCTGAATGTGAAATCAAGTACATTTTGAGACGGTGAAAGATGAAGTGGCTGGGGGTTGGGTTGGCCTGTGACAATAATGTGGAGAAATGATGTGAAGTGAACCAGAAAATAAGCAAAGGAAAGAGGCAAAAATTCTAATGAATGAGAAAATGAATGACTCCTTATTTATTATTTATTTTATGTCTAGTTAAAGTTTTATGTTTTCAATATAAAGACAGTTCACTAAACCACTTTGGACTTATCCATAAATAAAGCTGTGTTGACGTAAGCTGCATTGTAAGGCTGCAGCAAATTTTTTTCATTACTGATTAATCTGCCGATCATTTCCTAGTTTAATCAATTAATAGTTTGATCTATTAAAATGTTAGAAAATAGTAAAAACAAATTATTAAAATAAGACAGCATTTTCTGCCATTTTTGCATGAACTATGTTAAAAATTAATTAGTAGCCCATCAAAATAGTTTGTGATTACTTCTCTGTTGATCAACTAATCAGTTAGTAGATGAGTCAATAAGTGGCTGATATTCCATGACAACTGGGAAAACATTATCCGCTGATGACAATCATGTCATACAGTCAAAAGTTCCAGCATAGCTACTAAATGGATCTTAATTTCAACAACAACTATGGCATATCCAAATGTAATGACATTAAAGAATAAAATTCTACACATTCAAGATAGCATGCATTTGCCAAACCATGCCACAACCAAGGCTAGTGTTTTATAAGGTCAAACTGACATGCATTACTCAATGGCCTTTTTCTGTCTTTGATGTCATCGTTTGACCAATCATCACAAATACAACACTATAATAATAATCCCATATAGGGGTTGTCTAAAGTGATTGCTGCTCCTCTTTTCCTTGTTTAATTTAGATAATGAGATTAAGGAAATTCCTAGCAAATGGGATATCCACTGTGCATGTGTGGACTGCGTGTATCTCCCCCTTTTCCACTGGAACTCCACCTCAAGGTACTTCCTGTCAGATCCATTGAGTGCTAGAGCGGCGTGGGCTGGCAGGACTCAAGAAGACAGGAAGTGTTTCTGGTGCGGGTCTGAGCCAGCAGGGAGGAATACGATCAAACATCGTCGGTCTTATCAATAATTAGTAGGTGGAACGGGCTAGATCAAATTACCAATTTAGAGCTAATCACCAAAGTGGTGGCTGGTCTTTGCTTTATCCCCTCTCCCACTCTGCTTTCTCCTCTCTCTGGTGATTCCTGTCGCCATCTGTCTGTCTTTCTCAGGGGAGTCCTTCCTTCTCTCCTGAGCACTACACTAGATGTTTATTAATTCTGTTTCACCTGATTACACCGTGTCTGTGAGTCAGGGCTCATTAATAGGCATGTAATCAACCTTTAATTAAGGGAGCAGGCACTGAACACAGTGCCACAAATCAGAGATGCATCCTGGTGAGGTCAGCACCAAGGACACACTAACACACATGTATGCGGAAATAAACACGCTGCCATTACTCACATGTAAACTTGCGTGTAACACTGTAATTTATGTAAAGGATTTCACTTTAGAGCACTTGAATGTTGACATATAGTCACCAAATTCCATTAAAATAGGTTATGATCTTTACTTTTCAAAGTAACGTCCAGTCCTAGTTACTTTGACCTTTGGAAAAAAATGGAAACCAAAATCCCCAAGCCTCCACCCAATGGCCATGACATCAAAATTCTTAAACCTGCAATAGCCAATGTTGATTAGCAGAAACAGACCACAAAATCATCCCCTTTTAGGTTGATATGATAAACTTGTTTACAAACAGCTGCTTATTTACACATCCAGCAGTTGCAGATCAACATCATCATGAATCTTTTTCCTATCCACCTGGGGAATGTGAGTCTTTATTCCATTTCTTTAAGCTCTATTTTTGGTCTCTACCAACTCCAGGGGGACTGATCACTGTGTCTTTGCTGGTGAATTAATTTAATTATTTGTAATTTATACTTTTGTGTTGATCCCCAGTGGGGAAATTACAATTTAGTAATCACTACACACAGGCCTGAAATACACACAAATGCTCAAGACCTATTCATGCACAAATAAATGCCCTACTATGTTCATCAGCTAGTGGCTAACTAGTGGCTAATGTTCACAGAGTGTAAATTAACAATATGATACCGATGAGAATGAACCAAGACTTTAACAGTTGTAGGCTGTTAAGTTTCCACTTACAACATGTGTCTTTATTTTCTCACATTTTATGATAGAAATCATAAGCTAACAAGTAATACCTGCTGGGTTTAATTAGTTACTCCACACAGCTCTTTCACATCCAGACTGTGGAGTTAAGACAGAAGCACTATGTTAATGTTTTTCCCACAAATACTGTCAGAACCAATTTCATACTATACTTAGAGACTCTTAATTTGCACATTTAAACAAAATGCCAACTGTGATAACCCAAACATCTCTGCTTTCACTCTCAGTGTAAATGTGTTCAACTCTGCCACTGTAGCAATGGCAGCGGCGCTTGAGATCACAACACATAAATCAGCTGCCGGATATGTTGATAAACCAACTTACTTTGAGACAAAAGATCTACACACACTTTCTAAATCTGAGATAAAAAACTTTAAAAAGCACACCACAGGAACTCGACAATGCAGCGCAACAGAGCTGACAAGGAGCTCCAGTTCAGAAAACAATCAAGCAAATGGCCAAGCTATCAATGGCAAACAAAAGACGAGTGTGACCACCTCAGCATGGCGTTGGCCAGGTTTGCAGCAGAGGCAGAAGAGGAGAGCACCCAGATTGAGAGAGAGAATGCCCGGGGTCAGTTATAATGAGCCGTGAATGTGAGCATCCGACCAATCCTGTTTAATGGGGTTCATCCCTGGAAAGGTTTCTATCCTGCCTCACACCGGTGTGTGTGTCTGTTCACGTTGGGGTTCGGGTCAGGGGGCTGCAAGGACTCTGTGACCCTGAAATGAGCTCTGGGAGTCAGTGGGGACCCCCACTGGCAGGACAGAGCTCCTTTTATGCTTTAATCTGCAAGCAAGGGGGATCAATATGGCAACTATTGGTGCTGGGATTGTGTGCAGGAGTAAGCGGTCCAGCCATTTTATATGTCTCACAGGGGGTTGGCGCACCCTGACAAAAGCACAGCCACGCTGCCACTACCGGTCACAATGACCTGTTGGACAGTGGCACACCAGCAGCCAACCTACTTAACATTCATTAGTGTCAGAGAGGTGGACAGATGCTCTGGGTCTTATGGATCTTCTCTCTCATGTTCTCAACATGGGGCTCATTCAGCAGCGTTTGACATGTCTTTCTTTTGGGGTATTGGAGTTACGGGCAGTGGCGGCAGCAGGTCCCTCAGCTGTGAATTTAGCTGGGTGGGCATGGAAGGACTCACCCTGTCAGCGTGGTGTGCAGAGCAGGAGCCACAAGGCAGCCAGGTGCTCATGCTGGCGTGAGGCCTGGGCCGAGTCAGAAGCCTCCAGGGAAGCTTGAAATCCTTATTTCTGGAAGGGCTGTTTTTCCAGTGTGGCTCTTGAGCTCCTCTTCTCTCGACAGCAGACATGTCCAATGAGCTCTAGTCTTTCTGTTTACTCGTTGTCTTAGTAAAATATTTAACATTTCATCACTAAAGTCATGAAGTTACAAGAAAACACTGGTATTTCGGCAGGATAAAAGTCCAATAATATTCCTTCAAGCTTTGTAGTGGCCTGACTTAAGAGTAGAGGAACCGAGCAATTCCTCTCTGTGGGAGGCTAAAAAGTGCTCTCTATTTGAAAAGCTTATGGCTGTTAATAATTACCATCCTGATAAACTGGTGCAACTCTCTCATGCATATCGTTACTTCGTAAGCAAAAAAGCACACACAAGTCAATATTCCCTTCTGAGTTTGATACAAGTGTGTGTTTCCTCTACATGCAACACACAAACAAGGCACACAATAAACCAAAGCTTTCAATTAAGAAGTGAACAGCACTGGAGCCTCACACAGTGACAGAGGCCAGAACAGAAATGAGGAGCAGCTGGACAGAGAGAGGGCTTTTCAACCCGACTCCAGACACAACATGGATCAGGTTCTGGGTTGCTATACAGCAGCATAAATCTCCTGGCCTTAATTACATTACAGGGCATAGAGTGGCAAGCTCAGTGGAAACAATGGACCCTATCAATTCCACAAATCGGAGCTCAGTGGAGTGTGTATGTGCTTCTGTGGGTGTGCATGTTCTGAAAAAGCGCTCTATCTGTATCTCCGATCAAAGCTTATTATCCAGAGTGTGACTTAAGTTTGAGGCTCTTCATCTCAAGATTTTTAGTGCAGGAAAAAACGAGAAAATGTGCTCTTGGTGTAATATTAACAAAGGTTGTGGACAAGCTGGGCGTAGTCAATGTTTTCCATGGTGACCAAAACAAAAACTTACAGTGGAGACACTAGCAGCCACCCCTCACAACCCATGTCCCACTTCAGCTATAAAATAAGTCTTTCTAGTTTTGAAAGGCATTTTTTCTTTGCAGGAGCTGAAAAAAGACAAATCTGCTTTGTTTCTTTTTTCTAAAACTATAAATAAATAAATCCTATAATAATAAATAAAAAAAGAAACAAAAAAAAGAAAAATACTCAGACCATAATAATACAACTTGTGACTTGTACCTAAGCTTCTTGGGACCATTTGAGATCAACCTCTCCTTGACATCTCCCTTCCTAAAGCACGCTCTCTCTCTCTCTCTCTCTCTGAGGTCTCCCTCTGTTCGGCCCTACGGGGGCTCTGCAGTGCTTTTTGGGTAATCCAGATGTCACAATGCCAGTTGCTAAGACACTGCCAGAAAATGCATTGTGTGAGGGAAAGTAAGGTTGGTCATCGAAGTAGTTTTTTTCTATGAGACCGCTAAGTTAGTCAGTACATCCCTGTTTAATGAAACCTTGTGTATATTTTCAACATATTTTGGTAGTTTTAATTGCATTTAATAATCAGTACAATGCAAACTGGTAGTTATATATAGATATAGTTTCTATTATACGGGCTGTTTGCCTTGCTCTATTCTTTGTCTTGTAATCCTTATACCTGTTTTCTCTTAAATTCAGTTATTTTGTTAATTGAAATTGCTAATTTAATATATTACTGAAAGACAAATAGCCACTTGGCTAACTCTGCAAATTGATCATCACTGTAAATGTTTTATTCTGTAGAAATAAAAATGTAATAAATAAAAGCTCATAACATGGAAATTTAAATGTGGGATGTCTAACTTCCCGGTCACTAGGTGGGCAGCAGAAACAAGCTGTAAATACAAAACTTGTTGGCACACAGCAGATACAGAACAACATTAGCGTGTGTGTGTGTGTGTGTGTGTGTCAGTGTGTGTGTGTGTGTGTCAGTGTGTTTGTGTCCACTTGATGAATGCAAATTCAATATTCTCTATCGTTTAACTCCGTTTTTGTCTCAGCTCCTGAGGGAAATACCTCTCTTTGGCTGCTAAACTCTCCACTGTTTTTACCAGTTAGTCTCTAACTGTCTGTCTGTTGTTCGTGCTGATCAGGTAGTGTAGTGTTTCAAATGAAAACGGCTGCCTACTGCCTCTAAAAATGACACTATGACAGCAGCGAGAGTGAATCCAAAACGTAATGTTGCAGGCTTGAAGTCATTGATCATACCTGCTTTGTCTGTATCTTCGCCCTATTAGACAAAAACTTTTGTTTGTTGCACCACTGTATTGGTAACTGAACAGCTGAACACAATCTGGTTGACTGAAAACAATTGAACTGATTGACAGTACATGTCCCTTTTATAGTTTTGTGCTTTTCAGATGAAAACCTAATTCAGTTTTAATCTTTTCTCTCGATTAGACTAAAACAATGTTGAAAAAAATTCCACATACACACACCAACACAAATAAACACATACATCAGCTCCAAAAAGCTGACAAAGCCTCTCACAAAACACATAAAAATACAATTACAAGGGCTTTCATGCTGTTCTAAGGAAAGCGGCCCAGCCCACTGCGTGCTGCCCTTTGTCGGCTGCGGGACCCAGAATCAATGAGCGCTGACCTGCGTCGGCTCTGCCCGGCAAGCCTGCGGGGAGTCCTGCTCTAACTCCAAACCCTGGTTGCCATGCCATGCCTTGCTGGGCCCCCCCCCCCCCCCCCCCCCCCCCCCCCCCCCCCCCCCCCCCCCCCCCCCCCCCCCCCCCCCCCCCCCCCCCCCCCCCCCCCCCCCCTCCTCCCTCGACTCCCTCCTGCCACCCCCCGGTCTGCTCAGTTATTTCCTCCTCTCATCAATCTGTCAGCTAAGCTCTTTGACATGCAGCACAATATGGTCCCAGTATTTCTCAGTTCATTCCCCCTCTTTTCAATATGGTTCCAGCATTTCAAGATTAGTCAGCACACCCACGAGGTCTGCTCCCCTGGCGCCTCGGGACCAGGAGGGGTGGGGGGTGGCTGCAGCGAATGTTAGCTTAAAGCAAAGAGATGACACCTTTCAGGCCTAAACAGCAGAGACATAACTTCTTTTAAATGTATCTTTCTATTTATTGGAAGCAATATCATGTACATCACATTTCATTGTTATCCCGACTCATGAGGTATCATAGTTTTGTGTCTGTGTATTAAAATCCCTGAACACCAAATTTCTTAAGCAGCTTCTCAGTAAAGCAACTAGATCCTAAAAAAACTAAATGTTCTGCCAACGATGGGACAGTGGTACCAATATTCAGGATTCAGCATCATTTAGATCAAAATCATTGGTTGAAGGCTTATGTTGCCAGCACTGTAGATTAAACCACACCTACACATTACATTAATGACATTTTCGTGAGGTCAACCCTTAATAAATAATACATTGTATAATACGATTTTTTCCCCCCTGGACTTCAACCTTGATTGTTGCTTATTTAACCCTTGTGTTGTCTTCTCGTCAAAATTGAAAATCAACACTTTGATGACGCTTTTTATCGATGTTTACTTTTCTTAAGTTTTTGTCCCTTTTTCAGCACTTTTGATGTTTTTTTTAAATGTTTGGCACTTTTTTGACGTTTTTATCACTACATAACACTAAGTTATTACCTTTAGATTTACAGTTATTTTTTGAATTTATGTTCAATAAACCTCATTTATAGGAAATAAGCCCGAATGTTTGAGTTAGAAAAATAGAAATTAGGAATTATTTAGACTAAAATTAAAGGAATGTATGTTGATGGATAATCACAGACTGGAATACGTCAACTTTTATTCAAGACTATTTCAAAACCACTTCGGATCAAATTGAATAAGACGGCCCAAAATCAATGAAAGTAGAGATTTGTACTTGCCAAAGAGCGTTGTGTGGAATCAATCATGTTATTTTGGGTATTTAAAAAGAACACTGATATAGGAAAGCGGGTCAATTTGACCCGAGGACAACCTGAGGGTTAAAAAGGTAGAGAGAATAATATGAGATTTAAAACTAAATATTCATGGGCTTTGAGTAAATGTTATAGACACATGTTATCAGACACAGGGAGCGGCAGATCTCCGCCAAAGCCATGTCCCATCTTGCAACGTTAACGAAAGTGGGACGTTATTTGTTTCCCCCCCCACATGATTCAGAGGCCAGTGGCAGATATAATGACTGAACAGTCTGAAGATCAACTATTTATCTTCCAGGTGACAAGTCCTTGGCCAAGCTAGATATTCTTCTTAATGATTTTAGGGTTAATTGATCAAAAGGTGTAAATGGTAAATGTTATTTGGAAACTTACATAAAGTGTGAACTCTTTAGGGACTAATTTTTGGAAATATGGGAGCTATACATACTGACTTTGTTCCATGTTTAGTGACAAAAACTTTTAGGGTATGCTGCCCACTAAACTTTTTGTTGTTTTGAACTTTAAATACAGAATCGTACAGTGATATGCTTGAATGTGAGAGGTAGACGTGCACTTTACTCAATACGCAGTTTTCTTTTTACAAGGCTCAAGTACTGTTGATGTCATCTTATTTCACACTTTGCAGACCCAAGTATTGCTACAAAAACAAACTGAACTGTTATTGCGCTGGAAAAACTGAACTACAAACGGTAACATGGAAAACTGAACAACAAGTACATTTTGATGAGTTGCTTTTTACTTTGTGCACTTTATTTTCATGCAGTAATTTCACCTCCATGTACAGTATCAAGTGTAGAGGTAAGCGTGTTTCTCTTTTCTAGATATTTTCCAGGCTTGCTCATTAACTCTGACCAACATCACCCATCAGTATTTAAATGTTAGTGATGAATACTGACAAAAATAATCCAGTCACAATCATATTTTAAATAAAAGTTGGCCACCTGTTAATATGGATAATCGTTTAATAGCAAGAGGGAGGTGAAAAAGAGAGTATTCCTGCCGCTGTACTGGACTCACTCGAAAACAGACCATTCAATTTATTTTCTAGTAGAGATGAAAGGAAGACTCCAAACTATGCATGTCGTCTATTCAGTGGTGACGCTCTTTATAGAAAGAAAAAAGACAGCAAAAAGAGTTGGAAAGGGTGGAGGCTTGGAGCGCTGAATAAATTTTACATACACAAGGCAGCATACAAAGTGATTGTTGCTTCCCCAAAACTTTTTTTTTCTCCTCCAGAAAACACTTTTCTTGCTGAATAGGCACCTATTAGTGACTCTATTATGGGCATAGGGCTCTTGAATGGCTCCTCACTGTGCGTCTTTATCATAGTCAGGCAGTGAATACAGGCAGCCCCCTCCTCCTGAAGCCCAACTAAACTCCTTACAGCTTGTATTGATAGGTGCTGGGGTGCTGGTGATGATGGGTGAAGCAGGAGGGGGAGGTAAGCTGCCACTCTCACCCCATGTTGTGTGCTCCAGGTGTGGTGGGTTTAAGCGTAGTGCTCCGAAGCCTCTATTGTGCCGCAGACTTTTTCTTTACCACTTGTTCCATAAAAAAAAAAAAAAATGGATGCAGTGTTTTACATGCATTAGCTGATCTCCATAATGCCATTCCCCCCGCCCCCGCTGCACCCCAAAACAAGTCAGCGAATCGCTGCACACCGCCTCAGAGCCTGGTATTGTTGCTGGATTATTCAGGAGTTAGCTGAAAGAAAGAGACAGGGAGAGTGGGGTGTCTGTACTTTATCTCCAGGGGAGACAGGGGCTAAAGAAGGAGCTTCTTTAGAGGAGTGAGTTACTGCGGCAAAAAGCCCCAAAACACCTGCAGAAGACAAGCACAGGGAGGCCGAGGCAAGGCTCCCCTATTGTTTGGCTTTACTTTACTTATGAGGTACTGTAAACTAGCTTCTTCTGAATGCAGGAGCTTCTATTTATTTATCAACCTGTCACAACATTATCACCTCTCTCAGTCTACACAACCTTCGCTGTATTGACACACCTATCAGAATGTGGTCGGTTTAAATCAGCAAGACTGAACAAATATCTGTGTGTGTCAGTGAAAGCATGATTCATTCAACTTTGAAGTTATGTGTGTACTCGCAGTTGAAGGAGGGAGACACCGAGAGTAAGCGAGACTTTATGATGAATATGGAAGCATTGTTCAGCCATGCTTACCTCCACAGGGAACCATCTGCTCCCTGTCAATGCATCACCTGCTCGTCTGAGCCGTCTCCTGGGCAACAAGGGGTGGGGGGGGATTAGGAGAGGTTATGGCTTTGATGGGAGGGGCCGTCACTGGGGACAGAGAGGAGGCTGATTCGAGGTGGAGAAGGGTGAGGGGGGGGGCTAATGGGAGGGAAGTTGCCGGGCAAATGGCGTCCTCTGCTGGTGGAGAGAGTGTTACAATCCCAACATTAAAATAACTGGTACCGTTTCCTCACACAGAGGCCACTTGTTGAAGGTTTTGGTGTTGAAGAAAAATTTAGTATATAATTGTTAGAGTCAAAATAAAACTGACAGTAAAGTGTGAGAACTCCTTTACAGGGTCCATTCACTCAAATGACTAATACATTTAGTCTCCTACCTCTAGTGGTGTCTAGCAATGCAGATATCTTTGATTTTTGATATTAACTTACCCTGGGATTTCTGCCTCCCCCCAACTAAAAAGCATGTACAGTAACTGAAAATCCATCTCCAGTGCTCACAATGCACAAAAAAATGTGTTCAACAAATCCAAAACAGTGTCCCAATCACTCTTGGTGTTCACAGCATTCACTGGTCTTTTAAATGGAACTATTTATTTGCTAGGAAGTAGTTGATACTGTCAATAGAGAAGTCTGTGGGCCATTTAAAGAGTATGGCTAAGCAGGGATTTGAAAATTACAAACTGGAGGTGTGAGGTTTGAAAGAAGTGCTTTTAGGAGGGGGGGGGGGGTCCATTGAAAGCTGCTATCCAGTTGCATTTGGAATAAGAAGGATCCAGTGTTTTTTGGAGATTGATCCATACTAGAGACTAAAAGTAACTATATCTTGGCCTCTGCTGCACAGGATTTAACTATTCTTTTAATAAATCTGTCTGTGTTGAACCCCTAACTTTATGGAAGTTGACAGGGTAACTACCAATTCTTTCAACCTGGACCCTATTTTCCTATGTTTTTGTGTCTAAGTGACTGATGGGAACAACAATCTTGAAAATTGGTCCAATATTTACCAAGACCGCTGCAGTTGACAGCGGCGAAACAAGCTACAATGTAAGGTAACCGAGAAATTTGAGTCCAGTTTGTATATACAGTTTGTCATAAAGGCGCTTGCCACTGACAGGCTCAGATTATTATTCTAAGTTTCTGACAACAATATGGTGGGTTTGGCACTACCAACTTCAGAGCTGTTTCTGGTTAAACAGAAAGGTTAAAGGTGTTAAAGGTCCATCTGTGAAGGCGATCCTTTCCATAATGTTGTCAGACACTTAGAATACAAATCTGAGCCTATCAGTGGCAAAACACACACTTTTGTTAAGGGAAATACAAGCTGGACAATTGCCATTGCCAGGGCCAATTAACTTAAATTGTAGCTTTTTTCACCACTACCGACTGCAGCAATCTTGCTTAATGCTGGACCAATATCAAAGATGGTTGTTCCTATCAGTCACTTAGACACAAAAATATAGGAAAATAGGGTCCAGGTTGAAAAAAACGGTAGTTACATTTTAAGGTAAAAGTGAACATTGTGAACATTGTGAACATGATTTTCCAAATATTAAGATAGTTAGTATTGATATTTACTATCAAACAATCAAACAAATAATTTCTGTAATGGAACTGTATTACTGTTTTTGTGAAATCCATTTGTTAAAATAAGTGTGGCACTGACAATAAAAGGTAAACTGCACACAAAAAAACCAAGGAATAATAGCAAGGAATAACTTGTCAGACTTGAATGTGATTAGCTGCTGCAGAGTGACAGCGTGTTGGGTTTTGGTGCTGGTGTTATCAGGTATTGTGCGACAAACAGCATGAATGTCAGTCAGTCATAGAGTTCTCATTAAGTCTCCATGTTCCTCCACCTACAGTCCACTGTACGCTTACCAGTGACGGCTGGGTAAACACAGATCTGAGGACAGCATTAAAGGCAACACATAGGAGATGAAATACACCTGATGACTGTGGCTAAAGTTTGGAACACCACTAAACAACTAGGCATTGGCCGGTTACTGGTTTTGAGGTATACTACAGTATTAAAGATTCAAAGTTTCAAAACCAATAAAATGCTCTGCTTACTGTCTTTTATTAGTCATCACAGACTGTGATTAAACTGACATTAAACTTAAATGTCTGGTCTTTATTTTTCTTCTTTATATGGTAGCTGTATCTCTGGCAGCAAAGTAATACATTTTAAAGCTATAATTGCAATACCGCAACACCGTGAAATTGTACTATTTATGCTAAAGATTATCATACCGTCAAAATCTCATACTGGCCCATGCCTACACTCAGCACAGAAGGATGTAGGATTTTGGCCATATCCTAGTATTGACAGGGGACAAGAAAGCCCTTCAGGAGAAGCCGTTAGCCAACGCTCACTTGGAGCCACCCTTCACATACCCTGGGTGACACAGAGAAAGTCTGACTGACAGGTGAAAGTGACCACGGCTGCAGGGAGGAAACGCCTTTTGTGTTTGGTCAGAGAGCTGGTGAGGGCGGTGAACCAGGTCTCCCTGCCGACGGGATCAGCCTTAGGGCAAGGAGGGAGGGTCTGGATCACTCTCTCCTCACATCAACAATACACCATTTAACCATCACAACCTTAAAATGTCTTCCCCCTCAGTTAGGGACCTCAACTCTCTCCCCCTTAAAACACACTTAATCTAATCTCCATCTTTACCACATGTGTAGGAAACAAGATGGAACTACAAAACAGTGTCCATCTGCAGGTAACACAATGCCTCTCTGTTATGTGTTGCAAAGGTGATAAAACAGCTGCCATACCCAATAAAAGCCTTTACAGCGTGAAATTATTGTATCTCAAATCAGATGCATTAAAAACCCAACTTTTACAGCTTTAAATGTTAAGAACACTCACTCAGTGCACACAATATTAGGTCCACATTCTCCTTTCCTGAAGGACACATCAGCTTGCGTCCTTCATTGATTTTTCTAATTAAATCTACATCCTTCACAATGCTGAAGATGTCAATAAAGAGAATCTGATGAACATTAGGGGGACTTTGAAGCTTTGACACAAGTGAAATGCAACAGAAGCTGCAAGTCAATATCACGAGGAAGTCCCAGATGTTTTTGTTAATTCAGTGTGGTCCATCAGGTAAGACTCTACAGCCATGCTAACAGCTCTGTGAGGCTGTACAGAGGTGCTAAATGCTAATGTGCAGACTGATCCCATTAAATGGCGTAAGTTACACATGCCAATTCATATATAAAGACGCATTTTTTTGCGTGTATATCAATGTGGTTTGGCCTCCATTGACTAACATTACCTAGCAATAGCAAGTAGTAGGGAAGGGTCTACATACAAAAGTCTGCCTACAAAGGTTGGTTGGGGTGGAGGACGGGTAAAACACAGGACTTTCACCCAGCCGACTGGGGGCCGCGTGTGTGTAACATACGTGTAACTTTTCCTCAACTGTCCCTTTTTTCTTTAACGAAAGCCAATCCCGTTTTTCATTTCTTAAACCCAACCGTATTTTCTTTTCCTAAACTCAAGCATAGCTTTCTTCTCGTGCTAACACGTTCTTCTTGCGATGACACAACAAGTGGCGATATCACTACAAGTGGCAATAACACGACAAGTGACAATAACACGACACGTGACAATAACACGACAAGTGACAATAACACGACAAGTGACAATAACACAACAAGTGACAATAACACAACAAGTGACGATAACACGACACGTGACAATAACACGACAAGTGACAATAACACGACAAGTGACAATAACACAACAAGTGACGATAACACAACAAGTGACGATAACACAACAAGTGACGATAACACAACAAGTACCGATATCACGACAAGTGACAATTACACGACAAGTGGCGATAACACGACAAGTGGCGATAACCCGACAAGTGGCGATAACACGACAAGTGGCGATAAACAAGTGGCAATATCACAAGTGTATCTCGACGCGTGGCCATATCACGACATGTGGCGATATCACAACAAGTGGCGATAACACGACAGGTGGCAATAACACAACAAGTGGCATGTATGTCTATACAGCTTACATAAAGCAAAAAGTGTAAAGATAACACCACTTGGCTTGAAAAAGTTGGCATGGTTATTTACACAAAGTCATGATGTCATGTTGTAATGTGATAGAACATGCTGATGTTTAGGATTTAAAGTAAACACAAAGTACAGCTGATGACCATGTCATTAGTTTTGCAAGCACAGTACGAAGGGATAATGAAAATCTGATGCTGATGATGGGGCAAGATGAAAATTTCAGGGGAGCACCAAAGTCATTACAATTCCACCTGAGAGGGACTGGAGCGTTGGCACCAAAGTTCATGACAGTCCCTCCAACAGTGGTTGAGACATTTCACTCAAAATCAAAAACTCATGGTGTAGCAAGAGAAAAAGTAAGGGGATGACCAAAGTCATTAGGATTCATCCTCTCGAAACCATGAATGTTTGTTCAAGATGTCATAGCAAGTCATCCGCAGTTAAGATGTTAGAGTTTGGACAAAGTGGTGGACAAGCCAACTAAAAACATGTGTCTTCTTCACATCATAGCAACAGAGCACCATTTTCCTCTTTCTTCTAAAACTACCACTGGGCCTAACCAAGACTCTTTCCCTAGAAGAGATGTTGATCCTGGGAGAGTTCCTGTCAGGGCCACGTGTAGCAGGGGAACCAGCCAGGGAAGGAGGGGGACTTTCCTGGGTGTAAAATTCAATTATCCACCTTGTGAGCGTGTCTGTTTTGAGCGGTAGGGCGGACGGCTGCCTGTTCCCAGCATGCGACAAGGGGGTTAAGAACCACAGAAAGGCCTTCATTATCACAAGTGAGAACGGCCCATGTGGCTGGCTGCACGGCCCCCGCTCTCATTCACTCCCCTTTACAACAGCACTGCTGAAAGCCTCAAAGTTTAATTTTCTTTTCTCTGCTCGCAATCCTTTTCTTCCCCCCCCCTCCTCCCCTCCCTCTCTTGCTCTCCTACCCTCCGAAAAGAGTCTCCACAATGCTGCTGGAAGGCTGGAGTGGATTCTTCAGCACCCCTGTGGACAGTGCACATGTGGACAACATTCACAGGGTGTCTGTCAACCAGTCCATTAATCAATGGCATCTCATGAAAGCACAATTAAGAACCGCACAAATCTATAACAGATTATCATTTCTAAGCATCCCGCTACTCCTTGTCTACAGCAATGCTCTGTGAAGAAGTTGGTTGTCCTCGTCAAACTGCAATTTTTTCACAACAATAATTATGAAAAAAACTGGAGTTGCGTAATCACGACAAAAGAATTTTTTTATTCAAGCAAGGACAGCTGCAGTGTGTACAAGAGCTCATTCCTTGCAGTTTTAATCCGTCGGGCAGTAAAACTGACTCGCATCTGGCTAATCATTAGTGTGAGAATGGATCTTCAGTGTGTGAATAAGACCGAGGCCCTATGGAGAAGGCCATTGTAGACGCACACTGCACCACTTCTTGTGATAAATGAGCAATTGTCTCCATCACCATTTAAGACAGTAAATGACGCAGTGGGGAGCTCTCCATCCACTCTAATATGTGAAGAGGACACTGAAGAACCTTGGGAGCATTATGTGACATCACATCCCAAATTACTGACTTACAGACAAGCAGACGACACATACAGCGGACCATTATGAGGTCTCTACAAGAACAAAGTGGCTGCTCAAGTGTGTTTATGTGCTTTTCAATTAAGCTATAGGCTAAATTCAACATAATGTATGACTGCCGTATTAATGCTGTATTGAATAATATTTTGGCAATCTGGGGCAGATGAACAAGCTGAAAACACAACTTGACATTTAACTTTATGTCATTTCTCTGTGGTAGAGATGCAGCTATCGATTATTTTAGTAAATTACTATTCCACCGATTATTTCATTGATACATTGAGTAATCGGATAAGAGTAATAGTATATAATAGTAAACAGCAATACTAAAAATACAAAAGAGAGGTTTCCTTTTTAGAAAAAAGTTGTATACAATAACAGCTGCTAGTGTTTTTAAGGGTCCCATGACATGGTGCCCTTTGGATGCTTTTATATAGACCTTAGTGGTCCCCTTATACCATATCTGAAGTCTCTTTCCCAAAATTCAGCCTTGGTGCAGAATTACACAGCCACTAGAGCCAGTCCTACAATGATTGTTCCTTAATATGTGCCATTTCTGAGTCTGTAGCCATAGAGCTCAACAAGAAGTAAATTGTCATTCAGACAGAACAGATGCCAGAGAGTGATAGGTAGATGGCAAAGTAGGGAGAAAATGGGTCAGAAACTGTCAAGTTTGATAGCAGAATCTTATAAAACTGCACTTTCAGTTTATTATTTTGAATAAAATATTCCACCAAACAGTATGTAATATGTTTCTTTGGAAAAGAAAGTTTGGCTCACTCAGAAGTTTAATACTGCTTGAAAAAGTTTCAAGTTGTGAACAACTGGGTCTTACATGTGTAATACCCTGTGTCCTGAACTGGTGGTGTTCTCTCAACATTACCAAACCTACACTGCCCTCATGTGGCACCTGTGGATCAACTTGGTTTCAGGTGTGATAGTTGGAGCAGATTAGCACAGACAGAGGTTTGAGTTTGAATTAGGTTTTTGTTTTCTGCAGATTTGTGATAGTTTTGCTTGGTCTCTGTTTGCAAGACAGTGATGGTGTTCTTTTAAATTATGTTTGATTAACACATGATTAATCACTAAGTCCTGCACTAATTGAATAACCTAAGAAGTTTAAACAAATGATTTCTTTTAGAAAGGTGCTTTCTGAGTTGTTGCAGGCTTACCATCACTTGATGGGAAGAGACAACATGCAAACAACTAAGGGAAATGCTAAAACCTAACAAGCATGACACCTGTTGCCACACACATTATTTTAAAAGTTCAAACTGTTCAAACTAAACTTTTGACTTGAACCAGTGACCCTCTGGTTCCCAAATCACACATCTTGTATTATAACTTTGATCTCTGCCCCCTAAACCAGCTGAATAAGCATTGTTACCTGTAAAACATGGAGGCTTGTTATACTTCATGAAAGCACAGACAGGTGGTGTAGTTCTTCAAGCCACCCGTAGCATCCAATGGCCCATGTTTGCCTTCTCTCTGCCAATCATCCATGCCGCTCCTAACAAAGGAAACAAAAAGATGCTTGGTTTTCACTTTAAATGTTTTACCATAACTTGAATAAATAATAAATGTAATTTTGTTTGGCTCAACTGTGTTCTTTGCTATGAAACAGGACTCAATTTAAACTGCCACCGGCATCTTTCTTTGCTGAACTACTCTTTAATATGTATTAAAACCTTTCCATTCAATACCACCTGAACTGTTTTCAATAAATAGATGAAAAATATAGAAAACAGGCATATGACAATTTTGATCTCACTATGCCAAGGTATGTTAGAAACCAAGAAAACAAGGCTAACCTGAGAAAAAGGCAGTCTGCCTAGCAAGGAAAACCTCTACAACCAACTTGACTATAATGGAGTTTTGGCCACACCTTGTGGCACAAACTTGTAAATTCCCAGTCCAGAGGACAACAGTGCCTTTTTATAGTTTCAGGTACATATGCAAACCTTTAAACATAGACTAAAAACCTACTTATTCAGTCTGGCTTTATAACTTACTTGTATAACTTATAATTATAATATATGAATTATTATAACACATAATTTATATAACAGTTTAGTGTTTGACTTATTTTTAAAACGATTTCTATACATTTTTTATGACTGATTTGAGTTTAAACATTTTACTAATCATATTTTAAGTTGCATATAGTTTATTAGTCTCTAAATCCACTTTTTTCCATCTCAGTTTTTGTCGGCTGTTTTTCCATCACTGGCGCTACAGCAATTTGCGCATGTTTGAAAGGTGCTCTATAAATAAAGCTTGATTGATAAATGTGCACAACTGCACAACTGTACTGGCCCAAGCGGCTGTCTCTTTAGAAAAATTAGATAGGATTATTATAGAGTGAATTGTAATAACTTCAATCCCCTATGACTTTTTTATATAGCGTCATCAGATCGAAATGAAAATCTAACACCTGCAAAACATATGACACTCTCATTGCTGGACTGTGTTTAGTGTCAATTAGAAAGATATTAAACATGGTAAACATTATACCTGCTAAATGTAAACATCATTGTCATCCCTTATCATTGTCATTGTGGCTTTATGTTAGCATGATGACGTTACCATTTAGCTCAAAGCACCGTAGTGTGTACACTGCTGTAGACATTTACTCGAGTAAATGTACTCGGTCCATTAAAACAAACAAAACATACCGAGTCCAAACCAATTAAGAACAGGCTAAATCTAAATGTACACAATTAAGTGCAGTTTTTGCTGCACCTTTATAATCTGGAACTGAGGAATGCAAGGTGGCCCTTCTTCTCTGACATTATTGCCAGAAAAAATAATAATTCACATGCTTTGTATGCTACTGACTGTCAATAGATTAACAAACCCTTGAGTACCAGTAGTGTCTGAACTTTTATCTACCAAGGTCCGCAATAAATTTGCCTCCTTCTTCAAAGACAAATTTCAGATAATTAGACAAACAGTCAGTGCCACCACACCAAGTACAGGATATGAGTTGTTACAGCGTACAGGCAACACAAATTCCAATAGGACACAATTTAATGTAATCAACTATTCTCTCAGGTATCTTCCCACAGGCCCTGAAAACTGCAGTCATCAAGCCACTCTTAAAAAAGAACAAATTCTTTTATCTCAGTGCTGCATTTGACACGGTCTGCCAAGACATATTACTAGACCGATTAGAAAACTGGGTTGGCCTCTCTGGGTAAATTATAAACTGGTTTGAATCAAACTTAAAGAATATGGACTACTTTTTGTCCATAGGTAATTATACATCCAAGCATAGAAACATGAAGTGCAGAGTTCCCCAAGGCTCCTTTCTGGGGCCTCTTTTGTTTAATATGAACATGCTTCCACTGGCTTTGATTATGGAAAACCAAAAATAAAAAAAAGTTACCATAGTTATGCAGACGACGCACCAATTTACATAACATTAGCGCAATGGGACAATAGTCCAATACAAAAACCTTAGCCTCAAACAACAATGTTAAAAAACACAGACAAAGACAGAAATCTGGGTGTTGTCATGGACTCAGACCTGAATTTCAACAACCACACTAAGACAATAACAAAGTCAGCCTATTATTACCATAAGAATTTATCAAGGGTTAAAGGACTTACATGTATGTCTCAGCAGGATTTTGAAAAAAAAGCTCCATGCTTTTATCTTCACTAGTCTTGTTTACTGTAACGGTGTCTTTAAAGGTCTCCCTAAAAAATCAGACCGTTGCAGCTGATTCAGAACACTGCTGCTTGAGTCCTCAATAAGACCAAGAGAGGGGATCACATCACTCCAGTCCTGAAGTCCATACACTGGCTTCCTGTGGCTCAAATAATTGATTTCAAAAATACTTTTGCTGTTTTATAAATCAAAACATATATAGGGCCAAAAATACATTTCTGATCTACTAATGCACTATGACCCCCCCCCCCCGCTTTTATATTATTATTTTGTTTTAATGTTTTATACTGCACTGTAACTTTTATTCCCTTATTTTATCTGTTTTAAATGTTTTTATCGTTTTTAACTGCTCTTATGTAAAGCCCTTTGAATTGCCCTGTTGCTGAAATGGGCTGTACAAATAAAGCTGACCTGCCTTGCCTTACATGTACAAGGTCCGATGCTCACGCATCCACGTTATGTGCTGAAGGACCCTATCGGCTGGTTCTGGCTAATTACTTAGGCGGATTTCAAAACAAATTTTTCTCACTAGAAAATATTGGATTGATTCCTATTCAGCTAATACTAATAATCACAACTAATTACATTAATTCCCCAGAAGGAAATTCACATGTGGATTAAACTATGCAAAGTAATTCAAGTTACCCACACCTTTACCAGCTGAAATATTAACATGATGAACACATTAATGCATCAATAATTATGATCAATTTATATAATATATATTCTGCATAATGAGTAGGCTACTTTCTTTTTTCGAAGCTGGTACTTCATCCTGCCTCTATGTACTAATGCTAATGGGTACCCTTAATGGGTTCCATTCAGACCTCAACATTAAGTATTTCAGTGTTAGATGTAAACAAGATTCAACAAGACATTTTCACCTGGTTATACCCAGTGTTTAGCTCTGTTGTGGTATTTATGCTTATTAGCACATACGTAATTAGAGTATGTACCATTTGCTAATGTTAAACAAATTTCAAGAAAGTTGTAATACATTTTGTTTTTGTCTTGATGTAAATAATCAACTCAGTAATTTTCTTGGTGATATTTAAAGGTTAAAAGGTTTACGCTATTCATGTGAGAAAAATAATGAACAGGCGTATTATTAGACTATTTATGGGTCTTTTTCAAAACTTTCCCTTGATGAGATTCTTCGGGGCCTTTTTTTCCTAACTCAGGAGATATTGAGGATACAAAATCAGTTGAGTTCGCTTCTGTTGAAATTTGTTCTAGGTTGACCCACATTTTGGCTTAAAATGACTGGACTATTGCAGGACCTTTACTAACAAACCAAGTAGGCCTGCTTCTTCTACCAGAATAAGTGTAAATCAAATGTTAACACCGTAATTAACGTTGGTTTTAGGTAACGTCTATGTGTTCTCAGGTTAGTCAAATTGCATCTGGGCAGCAAAAAAAAAACTTTAGCTGAAACCAGCTGTGCTGCATACCAGGGGGCAACCGCAACACATTGCTGGACAACAAGAACCCGATGTGCCATTGAATTTCTACTGTCTCGTGACATGCTGATACAGAGGGGGAGGGGAGGAGGGTGGGAGAAAGGGGGGGAGTGTCACGTGGGCCAGCATTGCAACGCAGAGGTTTTATAAACAGAAGCTGCACACACAAAGTCTGTTACACTTCAGCATCTGCACACACAGGTTGTTCACCTGAAGAGCAAGAGGATGGACGCAGCATACAAAAGAGTCAATGGAAACTCCGGGCAAGAGGCAGAGACAGAGGAGCCAGGCACAGGGGTAAATCTCAACTTTTACCTGCTAGATAACTTTTTATATCCAGAATTATCCAGAAATTCATCTACTTATTTGTGTTCTTCTGTCATGATATGGTCATTTCAAGCAGGAAAGTTACTGTATATAATAATCTTCTGCTAATTCAATTCTGTTTTAAATGTAACAACAGGGATAGAGCCAGTCATACCTGGACTATTCCAGGTACTAGGCTACAGAATGACAAAGCAGGGGAAGTTGCCTGAGTGAGAAGAAAGGTTTTAAAAAAAAAAAAACAGCTGATGTTACTGAAAAATGGACAATATGTGCTGTCATAATACAACTGGAAAATTCGACAAGGCCCTAAAAAAACAAAGATTAATCTATTTCTACTGGTATTTGGGCTGCCTGGGTTAAAAAAAAAAAAACCTGTCAGTTCTGTTCGTAAACAGCTGAAGTTTTAGTTGATCAACAGGAAAATCACCTGCAACTATTTTGATGAACAAACAAGCTATTTTCCCAGCAAAATTGCCAAACATGACCTATTTCCAGCGACCCAAACATGAATGTTTCCTGCCTATCGTTGTCTTATGTCGAAGACAAATTAAATACTTTAGGTTATTGATTTGGCAAATAAGCTAAATGAAGACATTACCTTTGGTAGTGGGATTTCTTTTGAACTTTTCATAATTTTATATTCAAAACGATTAATCTCTAGATTGATAGAAAAATATATATGTATTCCTGTGATCTACTCTTGCAGTCAAGAACATCTTCAACTAAATGTTAAATTTAACATTTAATTCATAATGTAAGACTTTGGTCCATGAGTAAAGACTGCACTGAAGCTCCAAAAATATTTAATAAATAACTCTCTGCACAGTAAAAGAAATTCTTCATCTGGAAGATATTCTGACCCGCTGTGAGGAGTTTATGATCAGTGCCAGCACACCCACTGCAAAGCTCTGTGTAAAAAGGTTAAAGGTGTGAAGGTGCCTTGAATGCAGAATGTCATGGCTTTTACACAGATTGCATGTATGTTCAACATATAGCATTGCTATAACATAGGCGTGTAGAATGAGTTCAAAACCCAGATTAAATGAATCGGCAACATAGCAATTACAGGATCTCTGAAAATCCGAGATTCAC
The DNA here is from genome assembly GCF_013103735.1 of Etheostoma cragini. Lineage (NCBI taxonomy): Eukaryota > Metazoa > Chordata > Actinopteri > Perciformes > Percidae > Etheostoma > Etheostoma cragini. The sequence goes on from NC_048429.1 coordinate 3,615,645, forward strand.
ACACCTACTTGATTTAAAAAGTGAAACTGCAGTGTTTGAAAGCTTTGTTAGAGTTAAGTTAGTCTTGCATTGCCAGACCTTGTTGAGTAGACCAGAGGATCCCAACCCGGGATTCAGGGGGCAGATGGTGGAGGCTTTATCTGCTCTAAGGTTGTCAAAATTAGATTTGCACACATGAACCAAAATCATGACAAAACTTACCGGATCATTTATAGAAAAGTCGGCCTATAGAGCTATTTTTAAAAAGATAAAAGTTGCTCCACATTGACAGTTAGCTGTCCTCCAGAGGGAACAGAACTGCATCTATGGCAAGGTGTGTTATCAAGAAAATAACAGACCGCATTCTACGTAGGAATTTAACCATGACATGTAATAAAAATGGTTAACAACTAAGAAAGCCAAACCTATGGGACTTCTCAACCTCTGTGACAAGAGCTTTCAATCAGTTTCGTCAGGTGAGCTTGCTAGATAATCCTCATTGTTCCTGCAGTCAGATCATCACTATTTGATGAATGAAGCTTTTCTAAAGAACGTAAAAGTGCTAATGACCCATTGGCATCAAAAAAGAAAGTAAGACTACACGTATATATGAAAAGTCACCTTAATATAGGTTTTAATAAAAAGGACAAGACAGGTCTCAGCCGCAATCTGTCATTTGTGGAGAGAAGCTAGCTCATAAAGCCAAGCAAAATGAAACGACCCCAAACAAACACCAGAAGACTATTGGGCTGTGGAGGTCAGCTCTTCTTTTAAATTTAAGGAGGGATTCAAAGAAAAAGGTTCAGAACCACTGAAGAAGACAATCACAGCAATTAAACTACCATATGTAGGTTTAAAAACTTGTTTTCATCTCATAAATCAGAAGAAGAAGATCAGGCTAAACTATAACAATTACTGCATTTCATTAAGTCCTGCAGTAAAAGTAGTTTTAGCTGCTCCCTTGAGATTCTGCTTGTGTAAAAAAAAGCAAACACAAACCCCACATTCAGGTGTTGTTTCCTGAAATGTGTCTTTCAGCAAAGGAGAAGGGGCTCCATGTATCTGGAGGAGGAGACCAACAAGAAGTCCGGAGTGATCTCCTGCATCTTCTCCCTGAAAGAGGAGGTTGGAGCTTTAGCCAAGGGCCTGCGACTCTTTGAGGTAAATTTCTATGCTAACAGCTCACATACACGCCGTCACCCCTTCACTGTTGAACAAAAGCCCGAATGCTTTCCCTAATCTTGCTTGAAGCCATCCCCAGGGCTTATAACAGACAGATTATTAGAAGATACATCGTAACTCTCAGATCCTGACATAAGTTGCAAGGTAACAAACACAAAGGAAAACCTGGTCTTAAGTGACCGTGATGCAGTCCTGACTGTGTTGTATGCAGTTGCTGATCCTGCAGCTTAACACCAACCAGTGTATGCAGGGATGTTCATTTACCACTGGGGTGGTTAAGTCTACGGGGGGTAAAACCAACCACTCCGTGGTGTGGGTAAAAATCCATTGTTGGAGTTTCCTTTAAGTGGCTAAGATTGAACTAACCTCAACACATTTTTTTCTGTTTTATAGGACAATTATTAAATGTGCTCTGAGCGATATCACATGTTTTTAGGCTACAACATTTTTGACACATCCAGCAAACATCTCCTCACTATCCGCTAGCTGCCTGTTCCGTGAACACAGTGTAGAAAACGCGGTCTCTGTAGACAGCCCAGGCTTCACAAACGCCAACAAAAACTAACAGCGCCAACCTGCATCACCAAAAACAAACAGCGTTCCAGCAAAAAAACAACAAGAAGGATTTGGGGGTGGGGTTTGGGGGGTTAGTATGTGGAAGGGAGGGGGAGGGAGGAGGAGGAGAGAGGGGCGAGCTAGCCTTGGTTTTGTTTGACAATACTTCAACTGTCAACAAGAAGTGACATGACCCAACATCGCTTAGAGCACCTTTAAATGTATTTGAGTCAAATGAATTCACAACACAAATTTTCTAACGATAGAAGAGTGAAAATGAGAGTAAAAAGGCCAAATGTTTAAACGAATAGTCTGACATGGAAAATACACGTATTCCCTTTCTTGCTGAGAGTTAGTTGAGAAGCTCAATGCCTCTGACGTCTGATAGTTTGGCGTAAAGACTGGATCAGCTAGCCTGACTCTGTCCAAATATAAAAACCCATCCCCACCTCCAAAGCTGATTGTTTTATCTGTAAAAAAAAAATGTTTAAAAATGAGGACACATTTTCTGTTTTGAGAGAGGTTAAACTGTCCCTTTAAAATGGTGACCTGTCATTTGAACCCAGTTGTTGGGAGTTAACCAATATAATACGTCCAATGGTGAGCTTTAGAGAAGCTGACTATTCCTTACGTATCAATTATGGTCTGATGGAAGAAGACGGACAATGATGAGACGAAGACGAACTTCCTCAGGTCTTTAATTTTCCTAAAGTTACTGATTAACATTCAACAAAACAAGCTTCACAACATTGAGTTTCTTCTAAATATGAAATATTAAAAGACTATAGTATTACAAGATCTAGTTAATCAGTTACATTTAAATTAAACAGTTTGGGCAGAGGAAGGGAAGTTAGTTCATCTATATATGTAATTATTATCTGCAGTAGATGTTCATTTCTGATCCTTCAAAGAACTAAACTAAACAAACTGAGCTTATCTCAGATATTTGTGTATCAGACGTGTGCAAACACAGCGGCCTCTTTGATCCACTAACCCAACAGGGTTTTATACTAATAATGAAATAGTCAAACACTGGACTGCTCACGTCTGTGAAAGCTTTCAGTCATCCAGGTCCAAGATCCCCAAGAAAGGTTTGAATCAAGGGGAACTGGACCGGGTTAAAGGTCCACAAAGACGTGTTGTCTTTCTTAACTGGACTGTTTAGAAAAACTGATCGCACACTTCCAGTGTTGAAATATTATTTATACTGTATTTCATCATTTTTATTCACTTTATACTGCCAGTTAACTATCTGGGTAATAGTTATTAGTTAACAGGTATTAGTTACTTTCAAAATTTGGATTTAACATACTTTGTATAAATTATATAATCAGCTGTTTTTTTTTACAGATTAAACGTCTAAATAGTTTATAAAGTAGTTCAAATAAGTCCACCATAACCAGCTGCAATATTAAAAGGACACTTTAGTAATTTAATTTTCACTTAGGTGAAATTTTGAAAGTGGTATCAATCTTCTCATTAAACTCTCAGTTAGAAAGCACATAAGCGTCTTTTTTCAAAAGATAGACACGATGAGTCGATGATTAAACTATTTCAGGTCTTTCACAATCATAAAGTTACTGATTAACATTAACAAAACAAAATAAATACGTGTGTACGTGACTGTGCAAAGGCACGAAGTAAACACTCATTTTTTTGATCTTCGACATGGACGTCAATTTAAGGTCCAAGTTTGCTCTTTTGCAGGCAAAACAGAATTAGACTCTAGCACATTGTGCAGGAAAACAGTTCAAAAAACTGCAAAACTTCCCAAGACAAAAGATGTTTTAGGTTAAAGCTAAACGTTTTGGGATCATTTTTGTGAGTTTGTGGGGGTGGAGATGTGTGTTTACTAGGTTAAATATATCAAGTGTGTGCCAAACGCTGCTTTCCAAATGCAGCAGCAAACATCAGCATCTGCTTTTAACCTATGAGATCCAACTTTCTAAATCCTCCCCCTGCTCCACCCCCTTCCTCCCCCTATCTCCTGTTCTTTCCAGTTTTTCTTCATTAAAGGCCAAATTACCCCCCAAACCCTCAACATGCCCCTGTCTTCCTTACAACTATGTAACACATGCTCAGTTCCCTGCTAATCACAGCTTTGAAGAAAACATACTGCACTTCTTCCTCGTCTTTTTCGCTGTGTTCTCTGAGAAATTGAAAATGACTGCTTTCCCTCGTGGAGCTGTGTGCATTCCTGGCATCCTATCATTTTGACTGTAATCTCCATGTTTAAGTCAGAAAGCTGAAAAATAAGACTACAACCTAAATGCCTTGTGCACATGTGACACAGCAACATGGTCTTCACGTGACGAGTCAGAGCCACGGCCTGACCTCGCGTCCCAGTGTGGGCAACAGAGGGGTAAATGTGACCGGCCTTACAGTCGTGGGACGTCTCGGAGGGGTACAGAAATCTGACCAAGTGACCCCTGCATCCTGCTGGAATTAGGATTTAACTTGTATGTTAAGCTGGGCCAGGCAGCCAATAGCACATATGTGAAAGTGTTTCCTTTTGTGAAAGAAAAGAACAGCATCACTGAGCTTTTGTCTGAGTTCAGGGACACATTAATCATCTAATATTAAATGTAGGATTTTAACTGCTGTAATCCCTAAGCTTCACCCTTCTTTTTATTACTAAATGTAATGAATGTACAACATATTAGGGGGCATATTCCAAATAATTAGATTTAGCCACTTTTGCCCAATCTATATCTTAATTTTAGTTTGAAAATCTGACTTATTTGTCGGACTAGATGTCTTCCTTTTTAACTATAATATATTTTAAAAGGGAAATCAATGATGAATACTTTGTCAGTTTTTTAAGATGATGTATACTCTATACACTATGTATTCAGTTCACATTGTTATATATATCATGTAACTGAACTTATGGGCAAGATTTACAGTAATGAAGTTAAATAATTGAGAAGGTCAATGGGACAACATGCTTAAACATGCAGTAAATCCACTGACACATCACAAAAAGTGACCCATCTTTTCTTTTGAATGCCGACCTGGACTCTTTGGTCGTCTCTGTAGTAATTCCTGGGGGATGCAGGCCCACGTGGTCCTCAAAAAAAGCTGTTAAATGTAGAATGGGATCCAGATGGGAGAAAAGGGGAGGCCCTGCTGCACGTTCCCACCTCTTTACTTAGCCTATAGTAGACAGAGAACAACATACTCCCTCTCCTTCCCCTAAGTTACGTAAACATAAATAACTTTTTAATAGTAAATACCACTTCAAAGGTTGTCACAATCTCCAGCATGAGCTGGAGCCTCTGTGTATTTTGGACATTAAGAAGAACTCCTGTCCAAAAGGGTTTGGAAACATTCCAAAGATTTTTTAGTTCATGCTGCAAAATGAGAAAAGCCCAAAAGCCATAAGTCCATTCTGTCTGGCTCTGTGTCAGTTTGCAGATAGAAAGTTCAAAGCAGCTTTCTGACTCAACGCCATGGTGGCCTCCACAATGTCTGATAAATAGCCATCAATTTAGTAAGAAAACACTGCTCTCTAGTGGTGGAGGGAAAGCAGGGCTGGAGCATGTTGCAGCAAAAACAGGTTTATATCACACAGATCACAGGTCTCCAATGTTTTTCAGGCCAAGGACCCCCTTAGCTAAAACAGAGCTGGAGTAGGGACCCGCTACTACGTATACTATACAAAATGATGTTGCATTAAGCTGTGCTGCATGGATGAAAATGAATGACAGTGAATCCTTAAGCTTAACTTTATGCCTACCATTTAAGGCATAGTAACCTTAGCATCAATGTGTTTTTTTACATTTAGGCCAATTTATCTTTGCTATTAAAATGTTATATGAACATGTTATTAATGTGTATTTTCAGAAATATATTCATTCACAGATTTTTGACAAAAGAAAGTTTTTTGTAAAGAATTTGGCGGCCCCAAATTGTTCCACTTTGTTTATATGATGAATCTTTTGCCTTTAAATGAAAAGTTACATAAAATCTAAATGGAGACCAACAAGTTCTGTAAAACACAACCAAATATCACCTCAGGTCTCACCACAGTCTCTTCTTGCAGGAGAATGGCATCAATCTGACCCACATCGAGTCCCGTCCGTCGCGGATGGACAAAGACCAGTACGAGTTCTTCATCAGCGTGGATCCCACCTGCTCCCAGGCTCTGGATGACGTCATTGAAGGCCTGCGTACACAAATCAGCGGCCATGTGCATGAGCTGTCACGCAACAAACAGAAGGACACAGGTGAGTGTGTTGGTGTAATCGCAGTGAGAGGATGAGAAGGAATCCTCAGCATAACAGCAATGTGTATGTATAACATGCTCCACATGTTGTGAGTTTACAAATAGATGTCTGAGGACAAGAGTTCCCCCTTCATCCACATTTAATTCATCCATCATATTGACTAAGTAAATAAAAATTAACAAATAAAAATGTTATTTTGTTTCAGATTTTTTCTTAACTGGAAGGAGTGGTTACATTTTGGTGTCACATGTTATCAGATCCACAGACTTTGCCATAGGTTTAGTTAATTCTTTAGCGGGTTTACTATGGGTTCCATCTTACATAATGTTAATCTGTTTTTAGACACCAGATGAAAAGTCAAAATCCCGATGAAGTTACAGGGGAACCTGATTGTGTGCATCAAATTTGATGTTGAATTGTCAAGCATTTTTCAAGCTATTTCAGTGAAAACCACAAATGTCAACTTCAGTGAGGCGCTAGAGGAACACTCAGAAGATCGCCAAAGTAAATAGGGTTCATCCTCTGAGGATCATGAACGTCTTTTGTCAGTTGTGCCAATCCAAGCGATTTAAAGATATTTGGCTACATAGGTGAAACATTTGACCTGCTGATGGGGAAATACTTGGGAAAAATTCAAGTCATTAGGGTTCATCCTCTGGGGAACATGGACATCAGAACGAAGTTTCATGGTAATACATTCCATAGTTGCTGAGGTATTTGACTAAAAAACACAAATGTCAACATCATGGTGGTGCTAAAAGAAAAATCAGGGGATCACTAAAGCTAGTAGGATTCATCCTTTGGGGACCATGAATGTCTCTTCAAAATGTCATGGCAATCCATTCAATAGTTGTTAAAGTGCCCATATTGTGAAAAAAAAAAACTTCTTTCCAATTCAATTACATTTATAAATAAAAGAACATACAACACACACTCGTTCACCATAATCTCCAAAAGAACTACTTCCATGTCCCTGTTCTTCAGGTATTCCACAGAAGAAGTCTCTCAACGAAATCCTGCCTTGTACTGACCAAAGTTAGAGAAAAAAGTGATCTAGCTGATGTGATCTTACCTAGCTACTGCACATGTGTGACTCCCAACAAAGATAGCATAGAAGTGAGATGTCGCACTCTGTAGCTAAAGCAGAGACCTAAACACAGGGGGGAAAAACAGGATCGGCAGCAATGTGCGGTAAAACAAAAACATGGTTTATTGTGGTTAATTTTTGAAAATGAAACCAGTTAAACCTATTCTGGTTCAACCTAAAAGTACAATTATGAACCTGATAATGAACACAATTTGGGCGCTTTAAGATATTTCAGTCTGAGTCAAAGTGATGGACCGACCAACCAACATTGCCATCTCTCACAACTAGCGTGGCTAAAAAAATCGAATTAAAAGGAGATCAATACAACTGAAAAGTCCCATTCATCAACTGAGCACAGTGTTGACTGTTGAGTGGTGCTTCATGACCCCCCAGCCAGACTGGGTAAGGGACAGCCAGCGTCGCCGATGAGACTGATGGCCCATTGCCCACATCCAGACCCCTTTATTAGTTGTTTCCAGAATGACATTAGTTTAGCTACTGGGAACCAACAGGCTCAGCAGGAACAGAGGAGCTCTGTGTCCTGGTCCCAGACCGACACAGGGAAGGAGAACATGCAAAGGTCCCGGCAGAGACAGACAGGGCCACCATGGATCCTACTTTGACCTCGGTGTAGACACTATGGTCTGCTGGTCAGGGTCAAGTGGACAAGGGGATATTTATGGCCAGTTTTGGAGCCTGCCTGTTTATAGAGGAGCGAGAAATTGTCTTCCTGGGGCCTCAGGCTAGACCACACTGCGCAAATGTAGATTAATGATTGGGCCCCAGTGTTTTTGAGTGTCATAAATCCATTTGAACAAGCAGATGACCCTCTATTACTGCTCTGCTGAGTGTCAAAATGCCATGACACTGAAATAGAAATCCGGGGGCTACACACTTTTATTATTATTCATACATTATGTGGCATAAATAAGGACTAGAAAATGTTAAGACTTTGAAATATAAATTAGCATATAGAACAGAGACAAAGTGACAACAGCACTACTTTCCTCAGCTCTGGTCTGTGTTTGTGGCATTCATTCCTAATTGATTTGACCTGAAGGATTACATGTTCAATAAAAACGTAAATTATCCATGTTTAATAACTGTTTTTATTCAACAGTGCCATGGTTCCCTAATGACATCCAGGACTTGGACCGCTTTGCCAACCAGATCCTCAGTTACGGCTCCGAGCTAGATTCTGATCACCCGGTAAGACTGACTCATCCATCACTGTTTGTGTGCCACATCCTGCCTCTGCACATGTGCATGTGTTTGTGTGTGACTACGGTCCACTCATGCCCACGTCTTATGAAAGACGGGGCTGTGGAGATGACAGGCTGCACTCTGCCGTCTATTCTAATGGAAACTATCTACACACACAAATTGATGTCATTGCTTTAATTGAGCCCCTATAATTATAGATAATTGCTCCCTTTTGCCACCGTCATTAAAGCAAAATGTATTAATCATAAGCTGAAATACACTCTACAAAGGCTTCATTTGAATATGTATTTGCGTGCTCTTATTAGAGACGGAGTGCATAACGCTGTGAAAGGCCACAGGGTTTAGCCTTAGTAGAGGATTTCCAGTCTTTGATTTAGCTGTGAGTGGCCAGGCTGCAATCATGAGATCTAAGTGTGTGTGTGTGTGTGTGTGTGTGTGTGTGTGTGTGTGTGTGTGTGTCTGTGTGTGTCTGTGTGTGTGTGTCAGGGTTTCACAGATCCAGTGTATAGAGCCCGCAGGAAGGAGTTTGCTGACATCGCCTACAACTACAGACAGTAACTACTCCTAAAAAATCTTAATTTTTTAAACTCCATCTCTTATTTTATTTTATTTTATTTATTTGATTTCATTCTCTGCTTTGCCTTGACAATTATTATAAACAAATAGGGACAAATTACAGGCAGTCAATGGTGGATTTAAAGGCTCTTTGTGTGTGTATAATTGTGAGGTATTATTCACGGGCACTACAAAGAGCAGCAAACCCATGAAATGGTGGTTCGCATTTACATAGCTGCGTAATGCTGTTGTTATGACAAATAATGAAGTGATGCTGTGCGCACACAGTCTATCGTCATGAGGCAATTTGGGGGAGACCTAAAAATAAAAAACTCAAATGAATTTGAACACGAAGAATGTTTAAAAATCAATTCAATTTATAAATTTTTTAAGGTCTGCAGTGCAGAAGCAGGAGGAATTGTTGATTAAAATTGGACATTAAAACATAACTGGTCTCACAGTTTCCTGATAATTCCCTTTGTAAATTTTTAGGATGGTCCGAAGAAATTTTTTTCTAAATGTAGGGAAAATGGAGGCATTTCCAAATGTTATACCAATTAAAAAAAAAACTTAAATAGGAATGTCTTTAAATAAGTATTCAATTAAAAAAAAACAGAGAGGAATAGGGTATATAAGGACACTACATAAACAGATGGACACTGTATATACATTATATGTACTGTTTATGTAATCAGATCAAACTGGCCATCATAAATAGAACTTGAAGGTCACTCGGAGGGTGCAGACCTCCGCCATCTCCCAATGTTAACGAAAGTGAAACGTAATTCGTGTATCCGCCCAGTGATTGAGATCCTCTCCAAAATGTCATGGGTCCTTCCTTGGCCCATTCAACACTCTTCCAACCTGGTTTAATGGAAACTAAGCCAGTAGTTATTTCATAATCCTGCTGACATATGAACAAACCAAACCAAAAACAAAACCTCATTGGCTGAGGTAAAAATCTTAGGCAAACACTGTTAGACTGTATACGTGTGTAACAATGTAGTTTTCCTTATGCAATACTGTCCTTATGCACTACATCTATCTGCAGGTAAACAGTATATGATTTATAGCCTTAGTTTGCAATGCTTGTCCCTAGAATGGCCTTTATACTGGTACACAAACTCAACAACAGCATAAATCCCATGCAGTAACCTCATGTCTTTGTCCCAGTGGCCAAATCATCCCTCATGTGGAGTACACAGAGGAGGAAAAGGCCACATGGGGGACGGTGTTCAAAGAGCTGAAGACTCTGTACCCGACTCACGCCTGCCGCGAACACAACCGGGTCTTCCCCCTGTTGGAGAAATACTGTGGCTACAGGCAGGACAACGTCCCACAGCTGGAGGAAGTGTCCCGCTTCCTGCAGTGTAAGTCCTGTCTTGTTTTTGACCCTGAGGTCCCACGGATGACATCTTCATTTATTTAATTTTGTTGAATATGGGAGGCAGGTCCCCTTCTTCCTATTCCTCCCTCTCTCCCCTCACCAACTGCTCTTGTTCAGTACAACTACACACCCACCTCTTTCCTCTGTTCTTCTCTTTCCTGCAGCATGCACAGGCTTCCGGCTTCGACCGGTGGCTGGCTTGCTCTCGTCCCGGGACTTCCTGGCTGGACTCGCCTTCCGTGTCTTTCATTCCACGCAGTACATTCGTCACAGCTCCAAGCCCACCTACACACCTGAGCCGTGAGTTTCAAAACACTATTCATAAAAGAGGGAAAATGTTTATCACGTGTATGATGCTTAACGAGTCATTTTGGTACTCATCTCAGGGATATCTGCCATGAGCTTCTGGGACATGTTCCTCTGTTTGCTGACTCCAGTTTCGCCCAATTCTCCCAGGTAATTAAGTTTTCTGTCAGAGCAGCAGTGATGAATACAAAACTAAATATAAAAAAGACACATTCATTGTCCATTGTATAATCCGTTTAAACAAAACGTTCTTACTTTTTTATTTAAATGTATAATTGTCTGCATCACTGCCCTGCTTTTTGATTTGATTAGATTTATTAGCTGGGGCCATTGGCTCAGCTATTCTTCCTGGAGTCCATCTAAAGCTTGTGCAGCTCTACACTACCAAGCAATGTTAACAGTTCTTTTCCCTCAGAGGACCATTGAACTGTTATCTTAACATAGAAACCGATGTAACATATTTTCATTTTCTAATCTCTATGCTTTGACGCTTTGATGCTGTTCTGCGTAGGAAATCGGTCTTGCCTCCCTCGGTGCTCCTGATGAGTTCATTGCGAAACTTGCTGGTGTGAGTACTGCGTACTACACAATACACACAATACTGCTCAGACTCTGATCCAAATGACATCACCAGAGCAACATGGCAGTGCCCCTATCCCTATACTTTGGCTTGATTTTTGTCCAATAGGAGGAAGTAAAAAGACTTTGTCCATCTTAACAGACACTATATGGTTGTGAGCAGACAAAATCCTATTTAAGCGCCTCCATTGTATTGGCGAGGCAGAAGAAATATCACAGATGTCTCAAAACCTGAGAAAACCCAAAATCAAATACAACATGCATGGCTAGATAACACAAGATGTAATTTAAAAAATATGTTGTGTGACCTTTTAAACATTCTCAAGGATCTTCTGGTGCGTGGGGAGTCCTGTTTATCAACCTTCTTTGTTTCTGTTTCTGGATTTTGTGTATAGATCATATTTTTATGAACCCTATGTGTTCCCTCAGGTCTACTGGTTCACTGTGGAGTTTGGCCTCTGCAAGCAGGGCTCAGAGATCAAAGCTTACGGAGCTGGCTTGCTTTCATCGTTTGGAGAGCTGCAGGTAAGAGAGAGGAAGGGGCCAACACATGTGTGTTGATTCAAAGGCTTCAATGAAACTGTCTGTAGATCCCTTCCAGCAAACATGGACCCCAGCAGCAGCAAGATAAACATTTTTGGTCTCCATCTGTTGTTTATAACACTTTGGCCCTGTTGCACAGCAGCAGCAGTGCTGCCAGTGGGTTAGTGGTCCACTTAGACTCTGGTTTTGTGTGTCACTGGGGGAGCGGGCCTGCCTGCCTAGTGGGGTGTGGGTAAAGAGGAGGGGGGGGGGACAGACAGCTCGCTATCGAGGTCACAAGTTACATCAGCCACTGTCAGCTGAGGATGTGCACTCTGCCAAGTCACATCAACAAGACAGCAGAGCCCTGAATCATGCTGCACTTCCTGTTTACTCTAGTAGTAATGGGAACAGAGACACTCAATGACACATTGAAATGAAGCTTGTCCTTTCGTTTTCTTTTTTCTTTTAGTACAGCTTGACAGACCAGCCAAAACTCCAGCCCTTTGACCCAGACAGGACCAGCATCCAGAAGTACCCAATCACAGAGTACCAGCCTGTTTACTTTGTTGCTGAGAGCTTTGAGGATGCCAAAGAGAAAGTGAGGTAAGACAATGGGCTCCTTTTCATGCTTTTCTGCATATAAGTTTAGGGTTATATACAATACATGCCTGACATTAACGTCTCTGCCTGCAGGAAATTTGCAGCCACCATCCCCAGGCCTTTCTCAGTGCGCTACAATCCATACACCCAGAGCATTGAAGTGCTGGACAGCACCAAGCAGCTCAAGGACCTGGCTGACAGCATCAGCGGTATGCCCCTACGTTCATTATTTCTCTTGGAGTGGACACTAAAATCTCTTTGACCTATAATTAAATAAACTGACAAAAAAATATGTAACACTAAACAGGCCAGGCAATTTTGATTAATGAAAATGTAGGTCTGGGTTAGTTTTGTTTTTCTCTAAATCTGTTTTTGTTTTCTCTTGTTTCAGGTGAAATGGGCAAACTGTGTGAAGCCCTGCAGAAACTGAAGTAATTGCAAATGCAATCTGAGCCAAAGCACCCAAAAAATACCTTCATTTATTCACTAAAACGTATGTTTATTATTAGGCACTTCTGCTTAGCGTGCTTGCAAGTTAGCTTTCTGTGTATTTAAACAAATTTTCCAAATCAAATTGGCAATATTACTGTAATCCAATTAGTATTTTAGTCAAGTGAGTAAAGTGTAGCCTGTTACTTATGTAGGATAATATTAAATGTGTTGAACAGTTAAAAATGGTACTGTCAAAATTATTACATGCAGTATGAGTGTTAATAAGGTGGTCTGTCAAAGGTCCCATGACATGGTGCTCTTTGGATGCTTTTATATAGACCTTAGTGGTCCCCTAATACTGTATCTGAAGTCTCTTTTATATAGACCTTAGTGGTCCCCTAATACTGTATCTGAAGTCTCTTTTATATAGACCTTAGTGGTCCCCTAATACTGTATCTGAAGTCTCTTTTATAAAGACCTTAGTGGTCCCCTAATACTGTATCTGAAGTCTCTTTTATAAAGACCTTAGTGGTCCCCTAATACTGTATCTGAAGTCTCTTTTATATAGACCTTAGTGGTCCCCTCATACTTTATCTGAAGTCTCTTTTATATAGACCTTAGTGGTCCCCTAATACTGTATCTGAAGTCTCTTTTATATAGAACTTAGTGGTCCCCTAATACTGTATCTGAAGTCTCTTTTATATAGACCTTAGTGGTCCCCTAATACTGTATCTGAAGTCTCTTTTATATAGACCTTAGTGGTCCCCTAATACTGTATCTGAAGTCTCTTTATATAGACCTTAGTGGTCCCCTAATGCTGTATCCGAAGTCTCTTTTATATAGACCTTAATGGTCCCCTAATACTGTATCTGAAGTCTCTTTATAAAGACCTTAGTGGTCCCCTAATGCTGTATCTGAAATATTTTTTATATAGACCTTAGTGGTCCCCTAATGCTGTATCTGAAGTCTCTTTTATATAGACCTTAGTGTTCCCCTAATACTGTATCTGAAGTCTCTTTCCCAAAATTCAGCCTCGGTGCAGAATTACAGCCACTTTACAAGTAAACTTTTCATGCCATGGGACCTTTAACCTAAATGATCTCTTTAGTGACTTTGATGAATTACAAACCCAAAATTTAAACATCAAATTTGACTTCTAATATGAATGAGAATCCTTTAAATGCACTTCAAACCTAAAATCATATTGACAGATCATTTCTGCCCCTAGCTTCCATTTTGCTTGGCTAAATGAAATGTTTTGTATTTGCATGCAACGTTTTAAGAAAAACATATGTATATTTCTCTTCTCGGTCATTCATTTTTTTGCTCCATTGATAATTACTTCTTACATACCTTTTAATAATATTGTACAGGTGTTTTTCATCATGGTGTCTACAACATATATCCAGCCTGTGTGGGCATACAGGATGAAACACATTTAAACAAGCCAGATAAGAATACTACATAAAGTCAAAAAATAAAGAAATCTACTACCTCATCCTGTGGGCATCCATGGCTGGCTGCTGTATAGACAGATAATAAAGGATACAAACACAGTTGTAAAAACATAAAACATGATGTAATTGTTGACAAATCCTGCACATTAATAAACAGAAGAGTATTATATCATTACAACTGTTAATTATTAACCATTTTATCATTTATGAGCCTGTTTATATACCAACATTCAGTTAAGGTGGCGGAGTTATAGTTGTGGCTGAATTAATAAACACTTAAAATGTTGATTATAGTTTGTCATAGAGTAGGCTATTTATTGCATGTCTTTCACGCTGCTTATGGAGGTTAAAATAAAGTGTGACCGAAGTATAATAAGAAGTTTTTAGGCTGGCAGTCATTGATTTAGAAATAAATAACATATAGGCTCTTTTAAATCCTCTAATAAGCTCTTACCCTTTATGGAACATTTATGGAACCCAGACTGACCTCTTTGGCTTGAATTCATCTGTGATTTATGATGCTAAAAAAAACAACGTGAAAAAACACGCACGTGCGCAACTGATCTCCATCAAGCCCTCAGAGGACAGGGTACTTAAAGTGTCCGCGAGGTGACGATGGCACACATCCAGTTGGCTCCGGGCCCTCCGTGAAGCTCCGAGCAGACACCACACGGCCCGCAGATGAAGACGGAGAACGGGGTGCAGACGGCCGGCTTCAGCGGGAGGAAGCAGAGCCTGATCGAGGACGCCCGCAGGGAGCGCAGCAGCAGCTCGGCGGGCTCCCCGGGGCCCTCCCGGTACGGAGACGGCTTCGTGTTCGAGGAGAAGGACGGCAGGGTCACTCTGAACGTCCTTTTCTCTCTCAGCAATGAGAAGAACGCCCGATTCTTCAAAACTGGGAAAATATTTGAGGTAAGCTTCAAATTCCGATATTTGACTTGTGTGACAGTAGCCTAAGGATATAACAGTGTAAAACATGTTGCATTCAAGATCCAAATCAAGGTAAAGTCCATAATAAGCTATTACTACCAGTAGAAATATATACTTACAGTTTAAAAAGTAATTTAACTTTCAGGGTTATTCTAGGCTCCATTATGTTAGTAGCCCATAGGTGTAATTTACAGAGGGGATGGGGGACAGATCAAATCAAATCAACCCCCCCCCCAAACAAAAAGAATATTTGAATTTGAAAAATAATAAATACTAGACATTTGCACCTCATGTTGTAGCAGAAAAACTCCCCAGATTGCAGGAAATGAAGGGTTTGACGTTCAAATGTTTGCTTTTTGCTTGCATTAGCCTACATTAATATTAATATTACTACTGATGCTGCAGCACCGATCAATGTCGTGCTGCAACTGTCCATTCATCTGATGATTATTTTTCTAAATAACCATTACTAGTGTGTTCTTAAATACGTTGTGTGTTGTCCAATCAACTAAAAAACAAATGTAATCATCAAATAATACTTCTCTTTTTAATCAAAATACAACCATTGTTTTTCAGGTAGTTTCTAACAAATTTCGTATAAGATCTGAAATATACAACTAATATAACTAAAGCTGTCAAACAAATGTTTTGGGATAAAAGCTAGCCAACAATATTTCTTCTGAAATATAGTGCACAAGAAGTAGAAAGTACCATTAAAATGGGAGTACTCAAGTAGAGTACAAGTACCTCAAAGTTTATGTAAAGTACTAAAGTACATGTGCTTAGTTACTTTTCATCAGTGGAAATAGGCATTTTACATATAAGTCATATTTTAAATGAGGAATAATCTAATCCATCACATTGACCATATAAATGTGAATTTCATTCACATTCTCAATGATAATAATAATAACTGGAAAACTCTATTAAATGCAGATTACTGATGTAAACAATTCTTAAACAGCAATCAAAACAACAATAACATTCATTAATCTGAATTAATAATGAACAGATTTGATCCTTCTAACATATTTTCATTATTATGAGGCTCCAATCTTGCATTTTGGATTTTAGGTTGTAGATTTCGTTGTTGGCTAAATAAATTCCCTAAAAGAAGCTGAGCTTTTAACTTTCAACAAATCCAAATAAATAACCACCTGATTAATTAGGGACAAGATATTCCTCAGTCAACCATTATTACATAAATTGTAGCTTGGATTTCAATACATGAATGCAAAATACGTACACTGTCAGCATAATTAGAATAACTAAACTAAAAGGCCATTGAGCTTCTCCTCAGTGCCAAGGCATTGATTATTGGCCTTTTTGTGACCTCTTTTGCTTTTTGTTTTTGTAATCCTTATAGACGTTTGAAGCGAAGCTTCTCCACATCGAAAGCCGACCGGGGAGGAAGTTAAAGAACAGCACGACGGACCTGGAGCTGTTCATGAAGTGTGAAGTTCACAGCTCTGACCTGGACGCTTTCATCAACTCCCTGAAGAGAGTGGTGGACGACGTTCGCGCCATACCAGAGGAAAAAGGTTTTTATTATTCCCCTAATGCTTTGTAATTAGATCAGTGAGGAACACCCACATTAGGGCATGATACGCAATATTACAGGCTACTTTTTATTTTTTTTTGGAAAGGATCAAACCCTGGACCTTTTGTGCACCTGCTCTACCAACTGAGCTAACCCGACCACAATTTTACTTTTTTTTTTTTAATATAATATGATAATAAGTCCAATTACAAAAGCACTAATTCATTATTTTTCCTCCCACAGTTCCGTGGTTTCCCCAACAGATAAAAGATCTCGACAGATGCAACATGCTAATAACCAAATTTGATCCGGACATGGACCAGGACCATCCAGTGAGCGTTTACATATCTGATGCAAATCTTTAACTCATATTTTAGAAAAACTCTCAGCCTATTTGTGCTAATTTAACATCTTTCTTCTGCAGGGATACAGCGATTCAGAATACAGAAAAAGACGGGCTTACATATGTGAGCTAGCCTCCACTTACAAACAGTGAGTCAGATGTTTATTTCTCTTCATTGAGCACTAAGTATCACTCAAATATTCTCTCAGAAATGAATTTTCTTTGCCGTAGGGGGGACCCGTTGCCCATTGTGGAGTACACAGCAGAGGAAGTATTCACATGGTGAGAATGGGCTGCACAGTCCTGCATGTTATTCATGCAGACGCACGATGGAAGATGATTAAAGTACGATGTGTTTTTGTATTTATTGTTGTTGTTGTGTTAAAAGGAGGGAGGTTTACCGACAGCTGCGGAGTATTTACCCCGGTCTGGCCTGCAGGCAGTTCATGGACGGGCTGCAGCAGCTGGAGAAAGAGTGTGGCTACGGAGAGGACCGCATCCCTCAGCTCAGAGAGGTTTCTGCCTTCCTGAAAGGTGAAGATTGAAACATTTAGAATGACGATGGTCTTCAAAAGATAATACAGACTGAAAAAGTAGAAGAAATGAATGCTTCTGCTCTAAAAAGATCCCAGTAGAAATATGAGAGATGTTGGTCTTTTAAATAACAGTAGACCTATAACAGTGAAAAGGTAAAATCAAGAAACGTTTCCGGCTCTAAAAAGTAAAGTAAGTTTTAAAAACAAAATGAAGAATGCTTAATAAAAGACATTTACATTAAATGAGTCATAAGAGATGTATTTATAATAAAAGTTGGAGATAATAAAAAACAGGTGTCTGACGTCCTTAAACGATGAAAAAAGAAAACGAAAGAAAAACGAAAGAAAACCTTGACTGAAAAGAAGCCTCAACTAAAGAGAAAAAAGAAAATCAAAGTTTAAAGGTTTTTGTGATGCTAAAGAAAATAACAAAGATGGCCAAAACACAATAAAGATGCCATGAGAGACAGAAAAGGTAGAAAGAAGAAGTTTCTGTCACGCTAAAGATGACAAAGTTAGACCTTTTCACACCAACAGCTGGACTCAGAATTAAAGTATAGTGATCAAAATCTCCGGTGCTGACTCAAAAGTGCTGTTTTGAACTTTCATTTCAATTTTTCTAAGGCTAGACACTAAAGTTAAAAGCATAGTTTTTCCATGCATTGGTACACTTTAAGATTTTGGGCAATTTTGCTTCCATAACATCTCTTTATTCAGACAGAGTGGAAAAAAACCTTTTATTTTAGTTCCCTGTCTAGTGAAGACGTCTGGGTTCAAATAAGTAACAAAATCCATAAATTCACAATCCTAAATAGTATCCTATGCTCCTCATAAGACAAAAAAACACCAGCCACTAATTAATATATTATTAGAGTATGTGTTTGAGATACTGCAAAAGAACTCCTCAAGCAATGCAGATATTTCATTGCTACCTGTCCTTATGTGTAACCGTACTTAAATATGGCTCAATAACAATGAGCTTCTGTGGGAATAAAGGACAGTATGTACAAACAGACATGCATGTGTATGGACATACATGCAGTGTGTACATGTAGAAGTATGTACATTGATCTTGCTTTGATGGCAGCTAGGAAATGCTTAGCTTTAAAATGGAAGGCTTCCAGACCCCCAGCAGTGGTCCACTGGTGGAATGAACTCTCAAGCTCTCTGTTATGGACAGCGTTTATTAAAAGAGTAAAGACATAACCTCTGGCATTTTCAAGATTTAGGCAATCTCATAGAGAATTTTACTGGAATTTTTACATTAATGGTGGGAACTATGACAACAGAGTCTTGTCTGTTTATATGAGGAATGAGAATGAGATTTAGGTATGAAATGACTTCCTATTGCTATTGCAGAAAGAAAAAACACAAGATGAACAAGTAGACCAACAATGCCAAAAATGGATATTACATTGAGGTCATATCTCATGCGTCTGTTGGCTCTACTTCCTCTGAGCTCCATCCCAGTGTGTTTGACGGCGTTTCTGCTCGTTTCAGAGAAAACTGGTTTCCAGCTGCGTCCAGTAGCCGGCCTGCTGTCAGCCAGAGACTTCCTGACCAGTTTGGCCTTCCGGGTGTTTCAGTGCACACAGTACATCCGTCACTCCTCAGCGCCCATGCACTCCCCTGAGCCGTGAGTCGTGTTTCTGGGACCCAACCTAACTATTCATGTACTCAGCTACTTTGCCTTTCATTGACGAGGTTCCGTCTGCCCTGACAGGGACTGCTGCCATGAACTGCTCGGCCATATTCCCATGCTGGCAGATAAAGAATTCGCCCAGTTTTCACAGGTAGCTGCACTGTGCTGCGCTCTTTTCTTTGATTTGAGACAATCAGAGTGCAATCTCGTATTATCACCTTTCATTTCAATCCATTTGAACTATTTCAGGAGATTGGACTTGCCTCGCTCGGAGCTTCAGATGAAGACATCCAGAAACTGTCAACGGTAGGTTTTCATTACCATTTTAAACCTAAAATTAGATTTGAATGCCATCTGAAGTGTAATTTTAAATATTCAGACATGCACACTTTTATACTGCCAGTTCTTCATCACGTGAACAGGAACATTACACAATTTGACATTAAGTCTGTACATTGCATCCTCTTTGTACACACCATATGTTTCACATATTTTTCATTTTTTGTGGTAGGCTACATTTCTATTTTACGGTTATGATTTTTGACTCCTGGAGTATTCGTTTGTCCTTGTATGTGAAAAGCTTGGACCTGATTGTGATTCTTGTTAAATACTGAAAAAGAAGCTTTTAATATCGGAAGAAAACACAGGCTCTCTTAACAGATCTTAACTGCCATCTAGTGGCTTAAATACATGACTGCACCTCATGTTTATTCCTGCTTTCTGCGTCTGCCTTACCTTTTTAATTGTTCTCTGTCTTTACAGTTATATTGGTTCACTGTGGAGTTTGGCCTCTGCAAGCAGAATGGAACAGTGAAAGCTTACGGCGCCGGCCTCCTGTCATCTTACGGGGAGCTTGTTGTGAGTTCACACACAAGTGTTTTAGATGCATACTCATTTTTGCGTGGTGTGCTGACAGTGTTTAACCTTTGACCTGTCCCTTCCAGTACGCTCTGTCTAACGAGCCGGAGTACAAGCCGTTCAACCCGGAGGAGACGGCAGTGCAGCCGTACCAGGACCAAAGCTACCAGCCTGTTTACTTTGTGTCTGAAAGCTTTGAGGATGCAAAGACTAAGATGAGGTATTCCTTTGGTGCTTCATTGCTTTTGGGTGCAAACTGTGTTCATTTAGCTGGATTCGGACATTGACATTAAATTAAAGATGTTTTAAATGTAATGTTGCTTGTCCATAACAGACCAAGCACCGCCGCAGTTTGGCTGTGTTGCTCAGAGCTAAGCCGTTTTGTTGCTGATCGGTCTTAGGTCTATTTAATTGTGTTCAGAGGGAAACAGGGACCTGTTCCTAATAACATTGCTCCTTAGGACTACTTGTGGTAAAACGTTTAATAGGATGCCTTTAAAGAGTTGAGACACACCTTAGTAAGAGACTTGGAATCTTTTTCTGTATCTCTGCATCTGTTTATACTCCGCATTCATTCCCTTGCACAGGAGATACTCTGCAACCATCAAACGCCCCTTTGCAGTTCGCTACGACCCCTTTACCTGCAGCGTGGAGGTTCTGGATCAGCCCGGCAAGATCCAAAACGCTCTGAGCCAGATGAGAGAAGAGCTGAAGACCCTTCACAGTGCCTTGGAGACATTCAGCTCATCTTAGGACAAGGAACAGATTATCTGTAGAGAGAGAAAAGGATGAACATTGTATAAGAGATCTACTAACATGAACACAAAGGGATTCAAAATGTAGTCAGGTTCGTGAGGTTCCACGTGGCTAATTGTTTGTGTGTACAATTCATTATGTAAAAAGAAATAAATGTTTATTTTCATGAAAAAGTCTCAAAACATTTCAGAGAAACAGAAGATTATTAATATACTTCACTGCAGTAAAATCTTACTTAAGTACAGGTATGTAAGTATTATCAGCAATAAATGTTCCCTGTCAATGATATATTATATAATATCTGAAGTTTCTGGATTAATATTACTGCTGCATTAATGTGTATGTTGCATTTTACTGCTGTAGATGTTTGAGGTTGTGCTCATTTGAACTCTTTTATATACTGTTGGCTAGTTTAATCTACATTAATGCATCTTTTAATAGCATTGTATGTTTGTAGCGTTGCTGTCCTGTGAGAAGCACGTATCTCCAAAAATGTCCACTTTTCACATTGTAAGAAAAACAGGCCTGTTTTCAGCTTTGTGACTGAGCATTTTCCAGCTTATCCAAGAGGCTTTCTTAAGGCTTTATTTAGCGTAAGAAGACGGAGGCTTTTCTCAATTTTCTTCAAAAGGAAAACTTTTCAGTTTATCCGAAAAATTCAAATTTGAAGAGACATGGTTTTACACTGGACAGGAAGGGTATATTAAATAAAATCTCAAAAGTAATGAATCTGCAGAAAGTTGCATAAAATGGAAATACTACAAGTACAATGGATTTACTTGAGTACATCAATTAGAGTAAATCCACTTAGTTACATTTTTACCAATGGGAGATAGAAAACATAATGAAGAGAGAAGTGTTGTTCACTATCTGCCAGCAGGAGGAATGAGAGAGAGAGAGAGAGAGAGAGAGAGAGAGAGAGAGAGAGAGAGAGAGAGAGAGAGAGAGAGAGAGAGAGAGAGAGAGAGAAAGAGAGAGAACCACTACAATACAGAGCTTGTAGGTCATTTTCTAGCTTTTAATTCCAAACCAACTATTTCCATTTGGAACATTCTTGGAACCCATTTATCTTCATGTGTTATTAAGCAAAAGGGAAGGAGCTAATTATGAATGATTTAAGTATCACGTTCCCTCTGCTGGTCAAGGCCAGAGCCAGCACTGAGGCCCAGCACATCAGTAGGGCCAGGTCACCGGGACCTCACAGTCAACCACAGCACGGTCCACAGGGCTGCACTGCTGACAGATGCTCTTCTCTCTTTATTTCTCTTTCTCTGTACAACTGCCGAATTTGGCCTTCAGAGTTTCTTGATGGACGTCCAGCGTTCAGATCTCCACACAGGCAACAATGCATATCAGAGCTGCGCACGTCAAAGCTTTTCCCTTGAAAAAAAAAAAAGAAAAGGACAAATCATCTCCATCTGCAGGACTCATAACGCATCAGCGCCATCAACACGGTGGCTGGCAAACCCTCCCATTGGCCACCTTGTGTTGGGAAGCTTTCCCTTTCCCATAATTCCACTGTACCGTAAATCAAGCCCTGCTCCAGCCTCCCTAGAAAAACCTGTGTTTGTGGAGTAGAAAAGAACGTGTGTGTAGAGGGAGAGAGAGAGAGAGAGATTAAGCAAGTGGAGGGAAAGAGTAATCTCCTGCTTGACAAGTGTGTGCGGGCGGAGACACACGCACGCACACTCTCACTCTCTCCAAGCAAAAGTCAAACACGTTATAATTTCTTCTATCTCATTCGACTTCCAGCACTCTTAAATCCACAAATCCCCCCACAATACCACTGCCAGGATCAGAATCTGCTGAGCGCTAAACAAAAGCAGGTTACCGAGGCAACGGGATGACCCGTAAGGGATCCAGCTAGATTCTTGTGCCCAGGGTAGTCGCCGCAAATCCCAAACGCTGTATCATCCTGACTCCAACCGTAAGTGTTTCTTTTATTGATGTCAGGGCGGTCACATGCCTACACTGGCTTGGTTGCCTGCTCCGGGCTGGGAGCAGGGTCAGGAGGTTCACTTTGTCCTCAGGCCTGAGAACTCAAGAAGAAAGATGTACTCAATTACATGCGAGTGAATCTGGTGATTTACGGGCTGATAAAGCACTACTAGCTTTGTTAATTGTTACACTGTTTAGCAATGCTACCTAGATCAGTTAAAAGCCATTAACAGGAACTAACAGTTCCACATTTTTAAAAGTACTGAGCTGGACCAACGACTAAAGCTTAACTATAAGTACGTAAAACCTTAAATTCATAGAGAAAGACAAATGGAAACAACAATTTGTGGTTTTAGGAGAAATTTGTGATGCAAGGTGGACAGCAAGGTAAACTGGGTAAGGTTAGAGAAAACAGGGTAAGGTTAGTAAAGGTCCCTGGATGTATTTTTAGCAACATCTGGAAGTCCAAGCATCACAGCCTAATAACAAAGCTGCATCTATCTAACAATAAGACACAAAGGTGATATAAAAAGGATTGAGGTATGATGTGGCATATTCTGGTTCTGGCAAGATCACAACCTCGTTATGGTAAAGACAAAAATACAAAAGCAAGAACATCACCGCATACAAGGCCGGTGCGAGCACCAGAGGCTGGACTGCGATGGACTCCTGCAGGAGAAAAAAACACCTGGAAAACCAACACAACCCGGCGCAGACCTGGGACTAATGTGCTGGCCAGGTAGCTCGTCCAGGGGGAAGAGGCTCAACCTTTGGCCAAGGATAAGGAATAATAGCAATGCCAGCTGTTTCTCCCTTGTTTCAGTCTTTATGATAAGCTAGGCTAAACACATCCTGATTTCTCTTTAAAAAATAACTTGTGGGTTGCCAGGTCACGAAAACATCTGGTTGGCTGTTGTTGTTTTTTATATTGTCCTCGAGCATGACGGTTTCTTTCTCTTGTGAGCTAGCTTTCCAGGTCATTAGGATGACACCTTCAGTCAGCCACAAATATTGAATGCTTGTAGGTTTCTCACGTTCTAAATTTATCAAATTTGCAGTTATTAATATTAATAAGTCAACAAACCAACAACAAAAGTAAGTAAGTCATCTATATTATAAGTGTCAGGAAACTAAAATAATATTATTAAACTACCAAGTCTGTAGAAGTACATGTCTGGACTTTGGTCCAGATGCTTTGCAGCACCTTTCCAGGAGGTCACACGAGTCTTATTAGCAAGTGATGGCAAAAAAAAATCCTCATCCTGTCCCACTTTGTGGCAGCTACAGTTCAGATGACGGACAAACTACTAAAAAGTAGGGACTTCTCGGCTGACTCTCTTCTGCTCATCAAGATTCACTTCATTCTGGGAAAAGCATTGAACAACAAACCGGGCGTGAGATTAAAACAAACACCAGCCTCAAAGAGCTCTAATCTCTCTCTTTGTTTCCCTTTATATCACACTCCTCATTATTTTTATTTGCTCCCTTTTTGTTGAGCCCTGGCTTAAAGTTGGCAGGGCCGCTGAAGAACTATCTGGGGGGGAGATTTGGAGAAGGTTGGTGAGGATTTTAAGGCTGTCTGATCTCCCTTTCACAGTTTATTAGTAGTTCACACACACACACCACAAGAGATCAAAACTCTTTGTGAGGAACAATTGCTTCATTCACGTCACATCAAAGGTAACGCAGAGGCCAGGGGCAGTGACATCTGAGGACGTGCTTCCAGGACAGAGGCAAGTTTGTAAGGTCTCCAAGATGGATCAGATGTTGTAGAAACAGCTCACAGTAAATTAAATACTGATGCCATTCTGCCCATCAGCCATCAGATGGTGTCCTTGAGTCACTGGGATTTGTGAAGCCACTGAGATTCATTTCTCATGTTTCAGAGAAAGTTGGCTCAGTTAGATTCCAGTGCCCTGCGAGGGAGCTTTTATACTCCTTGGAAAATGTTCAGTGTGCACGAACGAAAATGGCAGCTTCTAGCATCTGACGCTGACATGTCCCGTCTTATATGCAGCTGCTCCAGCACCACTTGCACCTGAAGCACAGCAAACGTAGAGTGGAGACCACATTGGACTTGTTCAAACAAAAGCGTGGAGCAGGAGAGCAGTAGCATGTTATGCTTTGTGGATGGCGGTTAACGTGTCCTGTCCAAGAAATATACAAGGTTGACGAACTAGGTTGAAAGAGTGGAGGTCTCCACGGCCTCTTCTTGCTGTGGTCTCTCGTGCAGCGGCGTCACTGTACAATACAAACTAGTTTTTCAGCTGGCATACACATAAAATACAATAAATGGCTCTGTTAAACAACGTTGCGCCGTTGAAGATTAATTACACCTGTGGAAACAAGTGATCAGCTGTCACCTAGAATGATTCATGATCAAGTTAATTAAATGAGTGCCATCTGTAGCTTAGCGGGCATGTGACTGCCATGAAAACGGAGAGGGGGGTTTCTCACACATGGCATTCCTGTGCAAGTACAATGAGTCCTTGTTTTATCAGAAAGCATTACAAGTACCCGCCAAATGAGCCCTTGTCTTCCATGTTTGGTCTGTGGAGAATTGATAATTGTTCGCCAAGGGAATGCAATGCTCAACTCTTCTTCATGAAGCGCTCACTTTGCATGCCATTGAGTTGGAGATGACCTGAAATGGCCTCTTCCTATGATTAAACTCACAACCTCAGTGTCCCCTGCCGGGTTTGTCTAACAGCTGGAGCCCAGCCAGACCTCCAACCTTTTCCCTCATCCTAACCTTCCTGTTTCTGTACTCCACAGCAGGTGGAACACCCCGTACCAGAATATATTATCGATATAATTCAGGGTCTGTCATTGATAGTGAGGAAATTGAGAAACAGTCAGAGAGAGCGCACCTGAAGTAGGGTGATCATGTTGGCCGGGGAAGTGGAGAGTTGGCACTGATGCCTCGATGCATTCCTTTGAAGTACAGCTTTCTGGGCAGGACATAACGGACAGCTGATGTAACTTACTCTTAAGAGAAAAGAAAAACGAGCTCTTCACAGAGCAACAAGCAGCCCGCTGTTTATCTGTAGCAGACCTGAAGTGGTAGTCAGAGATGAAAAAGAACAAAGCTCCAGCATGCAGCCAATTTCCATCAAATTCCATAAAAACTCAGCAGATACTCAGAAAAATATTTATTTTATTGGACATGTACTAGGATAGAGACACTAAAATCAGTTATCCACCATGACAGGTGCTGTACAGATGTCTACATTTCAGTCATCCAGAAGCAAAGTTTCCTGTCGCCACCAACCACACACAGCGGGAGCGTCCGGTGCCAGCTGAGCCCCGATCCTACTGTGGCCGATCCGATCGTCACTGGCTGGAATGAAATTAGTGCGTGATATGAGACTGGAGCCGGAGAGAACATTTTACACATAATGATCTGGACTGTGAAAGGCATCTCACTCACCTGTGGGTGGCCAAGATGGTGGATGAGTAACTGACTGGAGATCTTTCCTGGACATCCAGTGGTGGCAAAGAGGTTTTCGTTGGCTAGAGACCACCTGAGGAGATCTCATCTCTTTAAACGTCATCCCACAAACTTTTAAAATTTGGAAATTTACTGCCAAGTTTGTATATTAAAACAGCTGGCAATCAATTCAAATCCCTTTGAAAGTGTTTTATCTGCATGCATGCAAAAACTTAAAGGGGCATTTGGATCTTCTGCAGTGGGGTTGAACGAGGTACTCATGCATATTCAGTGTATTACAGTAGATGGCTAAGCAATGAACTGCAGTGGTTAGAGCCCGACAGCAAAAGGTATTTCAGCCACCTAAAAAAGGACCCGCCTTAAAAAATCAATACCACTTCAAGTGTACGCTATATTTTATATTCTATTTATATATTTTCACCGCTTGTAAATTTACCTCACAGAACATGGGATTTGGAGTCTGGTGGATTTAAAGTGACCGAAGTAACAGCTTCAATTCCTCTTCAGAAGTAGTGTAAATATAGCGTATACTTAAACAGACATTGATTATTTTAGCTGGTCCTTCTTTTAGGTGTCTAAAATAGGTTTAGCAGCACATTCTGTAGCTTCCGTGTTGGTATGTCTGCCAGCTTCTCCAAACGGGGGGGCGTGCCAACCGACATCTACCGTAGCTAATACACTTAGGATAAGTACCTCATACAATCCAACTTCAAAAGATTCAAATTATCCCTTTGAGCTCTTGAATTGGCAAGTTTTGGGTGCATGGAAACATAAAATCCAGGTCAAAGACCCAGGTCAGGTTTCTTGGTGTAAATTGTTGAAAAATGAAAACAAAAAGCCTCACAAAAGTAAAAAATAACTAAATAGAAAATACAAACTTACTTGAATAGCCTTGCTTTATCTATGTGGGCTGGTCTTTTTTCTTGAGGGTAACTGCAAAGAATAAAAACAAGGATATCCCATTGTGTGCCATCACCCCGATTTAATACGTCATGCAGAATCAATAGAATATTACCCACGCTCCCTTGCTCACCTGGAGCGAGTTATGTCCCAGATGAGCCAGTCGTTGCCTGCCACAGCACCGACTTTAATTGTGTTGGTGAGGCACCAATCCGCTGACATGAGTGGGGACTGACCGCAGTCCACTGACAGAATGGCCTGCTGGGTCACCAGGTCGTAGAAGCGAATCGTTCCCTTCTTCTCTGCCACCATTAACTGGAGAGGACAGACGCGTCTTTTAAACCGCTATTTATAGTTCGTGTTGCTACGCTGTGTGCATGTCAAGCATTCATTTCAGCTCTGTTCTGGATAACAATTATTGCAACTTTTGGATTTACGGGACCACATTTTTTCAATATCATGGACATAATCAGTGAACATTTTGAATACAGTAAATATACCTGTGCCTGTGATATGACATTGCCACAAGAAGCAACCTTACCGTTAACCTCGTTTATATTTCTGGTACTGTGCATGTTTTAGATTTGGTGGACTTTTGGATATCTGTTTATTTATATTTTTACAACTTCATTGATATTGTATGTTGGACCATTTCCTACTTTGTACTGAAGCGGCTGCAGAACAATTTATTGCTAAAGTTCCATTTTATTTCATTTTATATTATTGCATCTTACTATTCATCCATCTTTTTTAAAATACCTGCTTGCTTTCAGTCAGGCAGTCAGCATGCAACGGTAGAGATACTGTGAGTGCGTGCGAAGGATCAGGTTTGTTGGACAGCATGACGAATGAATGAGTTCAGCGACATGGGGGGGGGGGGGGGGGGGGGGGGGGGGGGGGGGGGGGGGGGGGGGCAACCTTCCTACATGAGGTGCGTTGACGCCGTGGCCCCTTAATGGAGGATAACCAAATTACCTGGCCAGCCACTTGGCTTTACACTGACACACCTCACCTAAAGTTACATTCTGCAGTTTACCTGGCCTCCTACCTGACTATGTGTGTACTAGGTTATAGACAACTAATTCATGAGTTTGACCTCAGAATGAGCGTACATTTCAAAACAAACCCCTCCTACCTTAAAGGCTTCCTCTGGGTGCCAGCACACACTGATGCCCGGAGAGCGGAGTCTGAGAGTAGTGCTTTCATTTCCATCCAGGTCCCACACCCTGTAGGAATAAATTCAGTCATTGCCTAATAACCTAGTATTCTTTAAATGGTTCCAAACATGACATTTGCAAAATTCAAGTTTTAAGAGTGTACCCGTTTTATTATAAACTGAAATAAAAAAGGTTTTTCAGGTTGAGAAGGGGGGTAACAAACGCAGGACTTTTAATCTGTTCTCATTAGTATGGTAACGGATTGATTGGACTTGATGTGTGAACCGCTCTTGGCCTAAAATTCAAAACAAAATCCACTACCTCTTAATTAACAACAAAGATGGGGTTTTAGAGCACTTCCAAAAATAGCATCGGCGTCTGAGCCAACCTGAGATTAATATCTGAAAGGAGTTCACTTTCCCAAGGTTTCTTTCTTTGTGGTGCTCGATCCAAAACAAAAATGACATTGTTCATTGCTCAGTTGGCCTAATTGTAACACCTATACAGCCTTGATCCTAACAGATATACGGTCACAAGTTTCCTCATTACCTTGTGACAATATATTCTTTAAAAAAGGCATTTTGTTGTTTCTTCTGGCGACTTTTTTTTTTCAGAAATCAAGCTCAAGTTCTCAATCCAAGACACCCGATTATGAGGCTTTTTATGGCACACAATGCAGGAAATAACAGTCAACAAGTTTTCATCCAACTTCATGTTTGCTCCTAAATGATCTAACTTCTGCAAGTGATGTTCAGGGTTCTTTGTTTTTCCAGGAAAAGAGGGCTTTTTTTTCTCAGATCTGAGCCCTGAGCTGTGAAGACAGACGGACTTATGCTGGACTCCTCTTTCAGGGAAAACTCCAGCCTTACATTACATTGAGCTATGAAGGCAGGGGCAGGATGGGGTGGGGGTGTGTGTGTGTGTGTGGGGGGGGGGGACATCACCCTCGCCTGAGTCGGCGTTACGCTCCACTCACATTACAGCAAATGTTTCGCTGTGGGCGGCCCGCTGCCATTCATTTTCTGTGGAGTACAGAAAGGGCAGCAGGATGCAAGTCAGTTGAGGAAGAGCAGAGGAGGGAAGTTGCTTTGTGAAAATGAAACAGAAAGGTTTTGCAAGCAAATGCCAACCATGTGTGAGGATTATGGACCATTTTATTAAAATAACGGTTGATTCTAATGCTAAATAAGACCTACGATAGCAAAAGCAGCTGAGAAAGACCACGGATATAATGAATCACTTAGATGGAGAGAACTGCAGGTCCTGAGACCTGGATCTATGGTTAACCACATCTGAATGATCCCTGAACAACGAGAGGAGGTGGGGAAGGGGGGTAGTGGTGGTTGGGGGGGCTGCAAGTGTTTCTGGGAAAATAAAACAAACGCCTGTGAAGCATGGGAAGGCGCTGACTGATGAGGTCATACAGAAGACAACATCTAATAAAGCCCAAAAAGTACCTCCAAAGACCATCTAAATGTCAAGTGTGTTGTTGGAGAGATTGATGTCCTCAGGGGTGCGGTGAAGGAGAGGATATGCCCCGTCTCAGATGAAGACCTCAGTAAACACTCAACTTTTCCTGCCTCATCTCCCCTGCAGCAGGATGGAGCCCTGTCGAAACTCTGGGCTTCTTTCCTTCGCCCATGTGCCGACTCAGCCAGAGCCTTCACCGTGGAGCATGAGGGAGGCTGAGCAGAAAAAAAAAAAAAAAAAAAAAAAAGACAAAACCCCCAGGCCACACCGGGAAAACAACGACTAAACCCTATTCTTTCAGACCACTAGCCAAACAGAGCTCAATTGCACGCTACACCACCAACAGCCAAACTTTGGTCAACCACTATGCCCTTCAAACGGAGAGCAGCGGCTCCCCAAAAAAACATGACCTCCGCCAAACGAGGTGAAAGACATGAGACACGAAAACACGCGTTACCACCTCTGATAAAACACCGCGTAATTGCATAACACCACATCGAGGAATAACACTCCGCTTCCATGTACAACAGAGGTTGAAAAGGACATCTGAAGTCCTGTATTGTGTTTTCTAAGTGAGAAAACAGCGTGGCCGTAACGTTACGGTTTGCCAAGGTTTCCCATAAGTGGAGGAAACGGGAAATGCCGTTAGGGCGGCATGATCGGATTTATGGTAGAGAGCAGAATAAGAGTAAGAGTACTGTTGAAAGAGTTACTGAAACCAATTGACGTATTGATTGGGTTGGCTTGTAAAGATGAATGTACATACATATATATATATATATATATATATTCAAGCCGTTGCCAAATGAGTTGCTACAAAGCTAATTAAGACTATCAGCTCAACAAAATTCTCTCTGTATTTCTCAGTATGGCTATGTTCAGAAGATTGCGGCGTAAGAGCGTAGATAACTTCTTCTGAAGAGTCATCCTGTTTTTTTAATCCTCCATGTCCTCCTTGGCTAACAGCAACTGCGTGGAGGGGGGGTGCGCGATCTCATAAGGCTTGTATCATGTGGACACCCCGATCGTGTTGTCATTACTTAAAATTCCTCATGGGGGTAACAGAAAATACGCACTATAGCGTTAAGGAGGAAAATAAAGACATTAAATAGGATTATAAAATACTACTTATAATAACTAGAAAGCTACCAGCTAAGCTATTCAGACAGTTCATACCCCATGAAATAAAATAGCAAGCTAAAAGTAATAGCTAATGGCTTAAATAGATATTGATATCTTAAAATGACAGTTGAAACATATTAAAGGGAAAATTCTTGAATAAACTAAAAGTAAAGGATATGTTATTCAAATAGTATTATTCAAAGTAATGAATAATACATGTCTAAACCCCACATTTACCTAAACCTTGGCAATTGAATTGTATGAACAAAGGTATATAACTAATGCTGTTAAATAACATCCAATTGATGATCTATGCATAAGAACAGATTTAGAACAGAAAGAAACAAAGATTTAAAGCATGGATGAGATACCACGCTGCTGTAATTTGCTGCCCTTACACAACATAATGGGTGGAGAACATCCGACAGATTATCACGGAGAACAGGACAAAAACGCTTTAAAACACAGTATACGGTACATAATGCAGCAGCAGGTGTCCGTTGTCCTGAGTTCATCTGCGAACTCAGTCAACCCCAAATCGCCTCAGCATCCTGCAGTGTGCCCTCGTGATCTCTAGGTGGCACATTTCCCCACAGTCTCACCCAGCTCCATCTCTACTGATACCCTGAGCTGTTTAGACTACGTGAACCAAATGTTAACTCCCCTGAGGGAGTGGAGTCTGGCTCCCCACCTAGATGCGGCAGCGTCCGGTTGCATGCTGGCAACAGCCGAGTTCCCACAACTGCAGGGGACAGTGATGACTAAGCTAAGCAAACTTATAGTAGAGGCACTGCTGCCAAACCTAACAGAGTGATGGAGAGGTCATGAGCCTTTACATGCAGGCAATCACTCCCCTCCCTCCCTTTCTGCGGGGCTAGTTCCTCCTCTCATATTGAGCCTCAGTTTGTGTGGGCTGACTGGAAGGTCCTCTCCTGTTAACTTGATCTATTCCTTGTTCCGCCTCTGTCTTCCTCCCGTGTCCCATATTTTCTCAACATGACAGAATTTAAATCTTTCAGCACATGGAGCGCACTCCTGTTTTCTCTGGCCGGTCAGCGGAGCCAGAGGAGAGTCAACGGGAGTGGAGGAGATTCAGACGGGCAAATGTGGCCGGACAAGGCACTGAGCAGGACAGGACGACCATCAAGTCGGTGACTATCAAAGTGTCTCCGCTTGATGTGGCTACCTGGCCGTTAGGTTTTAATCACGGATTAATCTTGAAACGTTGTTCTGGTTCCAGCTTCTTTAATGTGATGATTCGCTGTTTTGCATCATTGTGAACTCAACATGTTGAACTTCTGACATGTTGGTCAGAAAGATGAAGCTATTTGAAGAGGTCACCTTGGACTCTGGGAGACTGTGCTGCACATTTTCCACAATTTTGAACATTTATCAATGACTGACGAAATATCAGGAAAATTATTTGGTAACGGGGCGGCCTCTAGCTCACCCAGTAAGAGCGTTCGCCCCATGTTGGCTGAGTCCTGCAGAGACCCGGGTTCGAGTCCAACCTGTGGATCTTTGCTGCGTGTCATCCCCCATCTCTCCCCTTTCCTCTCTATCCACTATCACTACCTAACAAACGCAAAAGCCCCCCCAGAATTTTTTTTTTTTAAACAAAATTTGGTAATAATAAAAACAGTTAAGTCATCATTTGTCTGCAACTTTTGGTTAAAATCTAAAAGTATCAAAATAAAGAATTTATACCAAAGGGGCCCAGTACTGCAACCCAGCTTTGCATGTTTCAGGTTTGTGTGTGTGTGTGTGTGTGTGTGTGTGCGTGTGCGTGTTTGTGTGTGTGTGGTGGGGGGGCCTGGCCGCTGACACATGTTTTCCCTCCTCTAGAATTAATTGAAAAGGAACATTTGGGAACCTTGTTATAGGTCCCCCTTAGAAAGGAAAATGTTCGGCAGCTAATTGGATTTCCATATTTAACCAATTAGCTAGAAAAGCTACAAAGCAGCTCTGTCACACCAGAGGATGTTGTGCTTAGCATCAAGTTTCACTGTGGAAACACAGTCAGGACTTTATGCACCATTAACAGAGAACAGAAAATCAGAAGCTGGGACACACTCACTCTCTCTCACACACACACACACACGCACGCATGCACGCACACACGCAAATGCACGCACACACACAAGCACACGCGCACACACAAACACACACACAAAAACTGTTTGGACCTGCAAGTGTGGTCATCACTGACAGAAGCTATTTGTTTTCCTTCTGTGGGCTCGAACACCAAATGGTTAATGTAGCTGGTGTGGCCCTCCATCACCTGGGAAACAGCATAGAAAAACAATATGTAAACAAAAACAGGAAACACGTGAACAATAATCGGTTAAATTAGCATCTTCTAGCAAAACTGGGCTTACTACACTAGCCTCTCGCTCTGCTTTCTATGTGCACGGCTACATTTCCTGTTTGACGAAGTACCAAATGTCAGTGCTAAGTAGAAAGAGTTTGATGCCAACTGACAAGCACAATTCTATTTAATGTGCTCCAGATGTTGCACTACCTTGACTTCATTCCTATCCTGAAGATCAGAAGTCAGCAGGCGTAGCTTTCGGTCAGTTCCAGCGGTGCAAAATCTGCAACCAGAAAGGAAGAGGAAAAGAAAGAGAGGATGTAAAAATATAAAAAACAGAGAAAGAACATCCAAACAGAGTCAGACTGTACAGACCCAATGACAGACGACATCTCTTCCTACATGCATGCCTGCAGCCGCCCGGACTGGCACCTCTGGATGAGAGTGTCAGTGTGTGCGGTAGAAACTTGGACAGTGATCAGTGGAAACGCTGCCAGGGAGAATCTAATTGCAAGCTAAGATAAACACGGAGAAAAACAAGATTGCTCACGCCATTTACGCGGGTCTCTGTTCAAAAACCTGTGTGGACTTTCCCTCTAATCAGTCGTAGTATACACCAGCGCCTGCAATTATTCTCACAATTACACTAACTCACTTATGACAAGAAAAACACACATATCACCAGAATAAATAGACAGCGGTTTACAGATTTTCAGTTGCAGGCACAGATGGATTTGGCATGATGTCACTACAAACACCCTTAACGTGCTTCAGGGTATTGCAGCTACAGAAGATTAGATTATATTATATTAGGATAGGCCTTCTAAACCTACAAATTAGTGTTGTACTTTGGAGTAAAGTATGGAACACGTTCTGGCCCTTTTTACTTTAATGTCTAAGCCATTTTCTTTACTGATCGCAGAGATCAGTTACAACAAAGCTGAAATTCACTGGTGTTTCCCTTTTAATAGTGACTTTTAGTGTAAAACACAAGACGAGACCAATACAGAACATAGCAGAAATGAGAGACCAAAGTTTATCAGTTCCTATCAAGGTTTATCAAGGTGATGTCACCACAAAGTAGGGCTGCACAATTAATCAAATTTAAATCCCGATCACGGTTTTTGCCTTCCACGATCAAATTTGCGTGATCAAGCAATATTTTAAAAGCGTCATTTCATAGAACGCTCCGTTTTTTTTTGTCGCAAAGCCAATCTACCGCTCCGTAAACCACTGTCTGATCACGTGCCTGGCAGAGGTGTTCCCTGCACCGCATCTTAGTTTCTAGATGTAGGCAGTCACAGAGGACAGAGTAACGGGAGGAAAATGAGAGGCCAACCTGTGTGTCTACCAGTGTTCCCACTGGTAACTCTGCTATCACGGCGAAAAACACAGAAGAAGTTGTTGAATGCGTCCATTGCACCCCCCTCTCTCCCTCGCTCTCTTAATCAGTTATTGTTGAAAACAAGTGAAGGAGCTTTCTCAGACATACATTTTTAAAAATATACACATATATATCATACGCTATTTATTTCAGATAGCTAATTTTCCTTTTCATGTGTTGCAGGTGCATGTCTATACAACATACAACTTCAACATAAGAAGAATGTAGCATAATAGAGATGTGAAAGCAGTTATAAATAGCCTGTGTGACAATAAATTATGTTTTGGTTAATATCGACAAGTAATCGTGATAATTAATCAAGATCTCAATAATGATCAAAATTATCATGATTATCATTTTGGCCATAATTGTGCAGCCCTACCACAAAGTACCCCTCAACCAGGAGACCTGAGGACACACAGAAGGAGGAGACCTTTTTGGGGGAGAAGGATCATCTTTAAGTGTAAAACGTCTTCAGTTGCATCCGCGTTTGAATTCTGACGCCTGGCACATGCTTTCTGGCAAAGACACCTAAGAGAGAGTTTGATTCCCAGTAGCTGTATGAATTGGCTGTGAGAATGGGGGGGAAGCCGGTGGGGGTTATCCTTGTCACATTTGAGGTTGGACAGCCTGAACCTCTGTGTATTATGCCCTCCGAGTGAAGACCATCGCTGGCAGTTAAAAAGTTAGCAACAACGTTTTTTCTAGATTTTTCTTTACCGCCGCTATGATGGAAAGAAAAATCCCTAGTGTTGTTCCACACATCCTCTTCAAAGAAAAAGAAGAAGAAAAAAACTTCCAAAGAGCAGATGTAACATTTTCTTTCCACAACAGCCCTGTGTCACTCCTTGTAAGCTTGATTTTTCCTATGTATGCTGGACAAATCTGCTCTGAGAAGGATTCTGATTGGTCAGTAAATGAGTTAGGCTGGTCCTTGTCAGATGGGCTAGATCCGTGCAATCAGTCATGCCACAGCAAGTTGTTTATTCTCTAACAAGCAGGCAACTGTAGTGCACAATGGTGGGCCTAATTTGTCTTATTAGATTGCATTGAGTGATATGTGACACTGTACACCAGAAGATTGCAAAGTAAATGCTGAAATTCCATAACCAACGGTTAGTTCTTCTTTCTAACTAAAGTTACTTTTTGTGTGTAGTGTGTCTGGTCTTTCTAGGATTCATTATTCTGCACATCTTCCCATCACAAGATGTTGTGGTGGATGGTGGCAGCGCCTCAGCTTGAGCCCCCCCCCCTTCCCCCTTCTCCTCTCATCTCCCTCACTCTCTCTCTCTGGGCCCCCACTTGACGCAAGCCTGTGAGAAAGTTAAACTTTTCCTGGAAGGCACAGCTACGTGCAGATCGAAGGGAGGGATGGAACCTGAGTGGGTAGTCATCAGTGCAATAACAAGTGCGCACGTCACAGGGCTTACTCCAGGGCCCCGTGGAGTAAACCACAGAAGGCCGGGAATTATCGCTGCCTTTCCTTTTCAATTACAGAAAGCCTAAACACCTCCGGGGGGATCGTGGAACCTTCCCATCCACCACTCCAATTAGGAGGAAACTCTTGCTTTCTAACAATCTACAGTAAGGCTACTTCCCTCCTGTCCAAGGCCACCTGAAATAACTTGGCTCACATCCTGGCAGCTGCGGCGTGACAGTGAGAGGTGATGACTTTTTTTTCACTGCAGTGTGTCTGCTGAGCTTTCTTCACAACTGCCTCTTGCTCTAGTAGTCAATAGACGAGTTTTTGTGAAGATTTATACTGTTGTGTTTAAAGACATAGATGTCAGGTTTCGTGGGAGTGAAATATGACACTTGACACCTCCTAATCCCATTACGGTGATCTGATGATCCCTTACATAACAAGAGGCACTGGAGCTGTAGATGTCCCACAATAAACACGGTCTCCTATATAAAACAGCAAATTGTGCTAATAAAGTCATAACTTAAACTGACTGACTCCGCCAATGTCAGCACCTCTTCACATAATATATGGATGGCTTAGCTGGTTAGAGAGGCATGAATGTAGAGGTGGTGGTTTGACCCCCAGCTCCTGCTGTCCACAGTGTTCTTGAGCAAGACACCGAATCCCCAACTGATGCATGTGCATGGGGAAAAAAATGAAAGTTGCGTTTAAAGTTATATTTCTGTCGCCTCTATTTTTTGTCAAGGTTCAATAGGTGCTGTGTGGTAACACAATATGATGAAAGAAAGGATTGGTGGGTTGTCAGCTGAAAAGCCAGGCAGTGAGAGACCATTTTGTTGAATATTCCAATCCCAAAGGCAGATTAATAACAATTAAGACATTGTACAATTTTACAAACAGCATTGGACAAAAAACATACAATCTTGTGAAATACTGTAGATATTGTTAACTTGGTAGCCTCCTGCATTATAAAGGTTGTTGTTCAGATGCCAAATCTAGAACTCCCATTAGTGTAAACCCTTTTTTTCAACCAATTCTTAGTAAATTCTTTAGTAAACTCTGTGTACACAAACAGTGTTCTCAATGCTCGAGACCACAGGTAGAGACCCTGGTGATGCTTCGAGCAACGTCTCATGTTGTGTTTCTGCCTTCTTAGTGTTTTAAAATAGTGATTTTGATGCTATCATAGCAGTGCCCGTAGCATTCCCATTTTGCAAAAAACAGTGCAAGGATATTTCATTCATTCATCTCATTATTCTATTTCAGCTCCTTCACACTAAGACAAAACAAGCAGGAAATGTCAGAAACAAATAAAAATAAAACAAAATAAGTAAAAGACACAAAACTTCATGAAATCAAATTCTCTATGCGATTGCCATATCTTCAAAAAGTCTGAGGTTCTGTCTTTACTCTGATAATAAACGCTGTCAATAACAAATTGCTTGAGAGTTCCTTCCACCAGTGGACTGTTACTGGGGGTTTGGAGGCCTTCCATTTTAAAGCTAAGCATTTCCTAGCTGCCATCAAAGCAAGATCTATAAACATACTTTCATATTTATTCCACTTGTCACATTAGTTCCCAAAAGACATACATGAGGAGAAAGGGGAAAAGATCCATTTAAAACACAACAATATCAGCTTGATAACAAGTTTCCAGAAAAACAAAAGTTGTTCCCATGACCAAGTCATGTGAAAAATAGTACCTTTATAATTTTTTCCATAGCCAGTAGAGGAATGATGGCTCACTGTTAATTGTATTTAATTTCTCTGGAGTATGATAAACCCTGTGCATTTTCTTAAATACTTCTAATTTATGCCTTCAATTACAAGAGTATTTATGTACTTTCCTGCAAATAAAAGACCAATCTTTTTGGTTTATTTCCATGTAAAGATCTTGTTCCCTCTTTTGACTTAAATTGTCTGTGTTCACCATTGAACTTGGAATACTATTAAATCCTTGAGTTAAGTTTCTTCTTGTTTTTCTCTGCATTCTTCATTTAAAAATTGATTTTACATGGTTCGGGTTCTTGCAAAGAGCCGTGCTCTGAGTTGACTACATGCCTTATTGGAAAATACACTACCGGTCTAAAGTTTGGGGTCACTTTTAAATTCCCATTGCACTCCATTTTAGACAGAATTTTTAACCAGGGCAGCAGTTTTCAGATTACATTATGTGTTTACATAATTGCAAAAGGGTTCTCCAATGTTTTTGTAGTTAGTTTTTGAAAATGATATCAGATTGGTGAACAGATTGTGCCTTTGGACAGACATTGACATTCTTAATTGACATTCAAGACAGACAGACAGGCAGACACTATAATTGTACTGTCCTGCACCCTGCAACATGGTATCCCCACAACAAGATGCTGGAAACACAGTAGCAGTACCTGATTGTGGGTATCCTGTCCAGTCGGGACTCTGGGCTCCAGGCGAGAGCATCGACCCGCAATTCATGATGAAAAGCTCGAAGAACATTGAATTCAACTCCCTCGATCTCTGTATCCTCCTCCTACGGGAACAAGTGTACATTTAGAAAACATTAAGCTAGGCATTACTGTAAGTAAACCGGTCTGTGTAAAGCTGCATCTCTTACCTGGAATAGGCAGGTGCCCACCACCACATACTGGTTTCCACCATAGGCCAGAAGAGAAGCAGGGGTACCAGAGCTGAAAGGACTAAATTCAACCACATGAACATAGTCCTCGCATGCCACAGTGTAACTGGGACTGCGGCTAGAGTCCTCCTGCATGCTGGGTGTCCTGGTAAGGCTGGCTTCAGATCAGAGCTTCAACTGTAATACATCAGAATAAAACAGGACAAGGCAATGTTACTTTGTCACCGTTAAAAGACGTACATCTGATTAACAAATCACCTCAGAATACTGAACAAAACTGGCTATAGACGTGACCTGAGGTAGGCTGACCAAATAGATAGTGAGGTGAAACAGACTATACTATGGTAGCTTCTAGCTCAGTCCATAGGGAGTTGGATTGGGAACCGGAGGGTCACTGGTTCAAGTCCCCGTATGGACCAAAAAGTAGGGAGTGTGGATTGGTGGCTGGAGACATGCCACTTCACCTCCTGGGCATGCCAGGTGCTGTTGAGCAAGGCACCGTACCCCCCCAACCGATCAGGGCGCTGTTTCAGCTGGCAGCCCACTCACTCTGACATCTTACCATTAGTACATGTATAGGTCCTGAGCATGTGTGTGGACACAGAGTGTAAATTGTAATTTTCCCATTGGGGATCAAGAAACAGATTAAAATTAAAATGATATTGCTATATGTCATAACAATATATATTTGGATATTAATGACAGAGAGAATTGTCTCTATATCCCCCCCCCCCCACACTCCAAGCTTGAGCAGAACCTCAAGTACTGTGTTTTGGGAAAACATAATTTATAGTGGAATAGAAATGTGGAATTATGCTGACTTCTCATGTTCAGTTCAACGGCATAAAAAATAAGATCTATAACTTCAGCTGTCATAGATGAAATAGTCCATACACCTCTGAGGAGCACAGTTAAATCAGACCCCCTGATAGGGTATGCACTAGATTTTTGTCAGGATACTTGGAGAGAACGGAAGACCAAACCTCATTCAAACATGTAGTTATATTGTATATTCCTGCAATCACAGAGGCATACATAGCGGCTAGGATGGCATGTGGGTATTTTGACTTAACTGTATCGGTCACCCTTCAAATCGGCAAACAAACACACAAAGCAGTGCTTTAAAATTTGATATTACAACAATTTTGGGTGAACATCTCGAATCCAGGTTATTTTGGAACAAATAATGATAGATACAGTACATATATTGTGTACATTATCTTATGTGAGCTCATTTTAATATCACATGTCCAGTGTCCATGTTACTAACGTTACACATAACGGCAACGTTACCGTGTCACCGGGCAAAGAGCTAGCTAGCTAAAACGTGATTACTGTCTACAAGTGCACAGCTAGCTAGCATTAGCCAAACAAAGGTTTATATTACACGTTTTTCAAATGTACCGCTCCGACTAATGACGTAACCATTAGCTCTTGGTTACGAGAGTTTATTCCGATTTAGAATCGAGTATTGACTGATATACTTTACCACTTTATTTTCAAGAATTTCTTTGAATCAAATGGTACGCGCGTTTGAAATGTTTTCAAGCCGTTTCCGGGTACGACATGGAATATACCATTTGCGTACAAATGTCAAGGGGGATTTCGCGCAACGTAAATTTAAACATCTAAACCACGTTGTATAATATAGTAACATTGTTGCGCTATGAAGTAAAATACATGCTAAACAACACTTTCTAGCATTATGCCACGAAACTATAAAAAAGTAATGTGGTAGAGCAATACCTTTTAGTCTGTAGCTCCCATTGTTGTCTACAAAAGGCTGATTGGTCAGGAGGCAGTAAACGTCATCGGCAGTTTCAAAATTTAAAACAACTGCTTTTGTCGTGGACGTGTATTCTCGGAGACGGCTACACTGTTAGAGGTTTGCATCATTAAATTAACATTGTCTATGATGTAGTGCAGCCATCAACATTTGATACCCTTAGTTATATCTGTGCATTGTGTGGGAGCTGACATAAAGACACATCGTGATGCATGTTTTGACATAAATAGTAAGTTAAGTTATAAAACTAAAGTACCATTGTGCCACTGAGGCCAACGCATCAAGGATTTCCTTTCGATGAAAAATGAAAGACATTTGAAACAACCTGCTCAGAGATTACTTTGTCTTTACTTAAAAGTCCACGTTTTATTTTCCTCCTTAAAAGTCGACTTCTAGTTTGCTTTCTGCAGTACATCCTAGTTTATTAAACTCGTTTTAAGAGAAACTAAAGAAAAGTGATTTCACATATTGGTTGTAAGTCTATTAAGGAGTAATTTCCTTTACTGTTGCTTTAGAGGAGAAGATGGAGGCTGTAGGAGATGGTCTGAAGGTGATGGTTAAAGTCTTTAGGAGAGAGTGCCACAGGGTTTTACACTCTGAGAGGACCACCATTCACGGAGCTGATGGCATGCTGATGTTGCTGCAGCTGGTCATGGCAGATGTTAATAAGCAGGTAACAGTTCATTCCTGTTATTCAAACAGCTTCTCTTCAGTTGGATTCGAAACATTGTTTAGTATACTTTGTTTTCTCGCAGTAAGTTATCCGGCGGCCCAAAAACAAAACTGTACGAGCCCAGTTCACATCATCATCATCATCATCATCATTATCATCATCGTGGCATAATTCAATTGAACCATCAGGCTGACTGTCATCACGTCTATAACTGATGACATTACCACAGGTTTCCGGCTGGGACCGGCCCATTTTTGGACAGCGGGAGAAAGTCTTTCTGCTTTTGAACTGATTGGTTCCAGGCTGTCAGTAATTATGGCTGCTGCTTTCACTGTTTTCTCTCTTCCTGTGACAGCACGGCGGAGAGTTCAAAGTGGCTCTGAGTGATGTCCTGATGGCCTGGAAACACTTACTGTTTGACAAACTTCACCTGCCACCCCCCAACATTGCACGCTTGGAGAACTATGATCTCATCCTGGAGACATACGAATCTTTCCTGAAACGCTCCAACACTGTGGACCTGGTTGATATCCTCTCCATGTACAAACAGCTGAGCCTAGTGGACTCAGACCCACAAGAGCCTGTGAGCCCGGTGAGCATGAGCTGGTTGAAATCAGACTGATGATGTTGACTGTGGATGATCAGATTGGATTCTGAGTTCAAGAAAAGGCCAATCAATGTATCTTTCTAATTACTTTTGTATTCTTTTGCCAAGATCCAGCTGTTTGAGTTTTTATCAGGTAACATGGATGTCTCAGAGTTACCGAACTCTTCAGTCCCATCAACACCATCTAGTAAAAGCAGGCCCTGCAACTCACAGGTACACCCAATCCTGCTTTCATACAATAATACAAATTTGCAATTTATCTCATAAACCACCAGAAGAAACCCCTCTTTCCACTTTGCCCTCTTCCCTCATTTCATGTTTTTTTCCAGGTAAGTGAAATGCCTTTTCTCCCTCTGGCAATAATCCATGTATTTATGTTCCCAGTCTTCAGAGTACTTAATTTCTGTCTGGAATCCATCCTGCTCTTATTGACAGAACTCTATTTCATATCACTTAGATTTAAGAGCGCAATGTGAATTCAATTACCAGGCAGATGTTTAAAGTAACAAAATGTGGGACTGGACAAGAGCTTCTGTAACAGAGTCTCCCTTTCCTCCGCTCTTCTGTCACTTGTGAATTTAGGAGTTTTTAGTGGAGGCTTGCCACCGCACTTTGGAGTGTAATATGTGTGGTCAGCTGCCTGTTTTAGCGGTTTTACTTCGGCCGTAAAGCTACTGTCCGTTTTTGGTAGTTTTTAAGCACAACCTGGACTGGCCTCAAGCCAAATGTTTTACTAAAAGAATAGGTCAACATTTTGGAAATACCTTTTATCTCCCTTCTTGTTGTGAATTAGATAAGACAACCGATGCTACACTCTTGTCTTAGCTTAGCTTAGCACGAAGACTTGAAACAGGCTCCAACAGTTAGCCTGGCTCTGGAAAAAACTAAAGATTCCTTCAAACACCTCTTAAAGCTCACTAACACACAAGTTATATCTCGTCTGTTTAATCAGCACAATAACGGAAGTGTAAAAATGACAATTTGCTGTTACTTGCTGCAGTCTCTGCTTGTTGCCTGGCAACTGGTCCCAGCCAAGACATACGTTTTCAATAAATCGGAAATATTGAATTCTCCCATTTTGTAATTGAGAAGCGGGGCTAGTTGTTTAAGCCTGTTCCAGGTCTTTTTGTTAAAGTAATCAAACCCGCTGCAGCTTCATGTTTAGCAGACAGATTTGAGCTGGTGGCTAGTACATTTTTTTTTTTTTAAGATTATTTCTAACCAGAATGATAATGATACTTGTATTTTATCTTCTATTATCAATAGGTAAAAATAGCAGTGAGAAGGGTTTTCTGCTCCTATCTGGATTTGCTCGTGAATGCCAAGAACGACATGGCGCTGGCGCTAACCATTGACGTCCCTAGTCGCGCTCTTGGACGTCAGGCATTTACCGACATAAAGCACGCTGCACGGAACAACAACACTTCTCTCTTCTTGGTAAGAAACCGCCACACCCAGCATGTGCTCAAGAATGTACTCAAGTATTTGGTTTGATTTAGTGTTGTTGGATTTCTGGGTAATTCTATAGGGATCATGGGATAGGAGATGCAAAAATAAGCCTTGCCTTCAGCCTATTCCTTTTCCGTTTAGCTACAGTGGCGAATTGTGGGAAATAATGGTTTCTTTCATGTATGTTAACCAAAATTGCGGCTGAAACTTACAATTATTTTCAAAGTCTATTAATCTGTTCAATATTTGCTTGATTAATCGATTAGTTGTTTGGTCTAGAAAATGTCAGAAAATTGTGAAAAATGTGGATCAGGCAAAACAAGACATTTCAGGACGTCCTCTTGGGCTTTTGGGAAACAAAAGCCCAAGATGACGTCCTGAAATGTCTTCTTTTGTCCACAACTCAAAGGTGTTCAGTTTACTGTCCCAGAGGAGTTAAGAAACTAGAGGATATTCACAATGAAGAAGCTGGAATCAAAGATCTTTTACTTTTGTCTTTAAAAAACAATACTCAAACCGAATAATCAAAAAAAGATGACAACTATTTGTTTAATCTTTGTAGCTCTAACCAAAATAAAATTATTCGTCATGCTTAGGCTTCAGCAATGATGTATTCACACTTAACAAAAAACTTCCTCTCACATCATTTGGGCCTCTTTCATGCTTTTGCAGGCTGTGACATCTTTTGTGAGGGCCATCCAGCTCGGAGGGAAGGGCTACGCTCCAGCTGAGTCTGACCCACTGAGGAAACATGTCAAAGGCCTGTCGGACTTCGTTCAGTTTCTAGACAACCTGGAAGAAATCCTGGGAGAGATTCCTGACCCAAGGTACACAATCAGCTTAATCCAGGCTCCCACTCGCTCCCTGTCTTATACTGTCTCTTTTGAGGTAATGCCTCCCTTCTTGAGACAGAA
Source organism: Etheostoma cragini (assembly GCF_013103735.1). NCBI lineage: Eukaryota > Metazoa > Chordata > Actinopteri > Perciformes > Percidae > Etheostoma > Etheostoma cragini. The sequence continues at coordinate 3,659,549 of NC_048429.1, forward strand.
TCGGTTGTAAATGTTGGGAGGCAGGGATGTGCTCCATTCAGGACTGAACTTTAAATCCCAGCTTAGCTTAATGAAATTAAGTTGTAAAAGTGGTACAAAGGGAGGAGAAGTCGAGCTGGGCGATGTTCAAATACCCCTGTATTTCTGACCAAATACATCAATGTCGATATTGTTGCAATACTTTAGGGTTGACGTTTTTCCAATATATTTACACAATGACAGTTTTGATAATTAATCACCAATAATGTGGACACAATGACCAAGTGTCTAAAGGCAAATAATAGAACAGCCTGGTAAGTTCAGAAAATGGCATCACTTGTAATGCAGCCTTTAAAACCAGGAAAAGACAACACTTGTCATATTATATTATGATATCCAAAATGTAAGACAATATCTAGCCTCATATATCAATATAATACTCAGCCCTAAGTAGAAGTGAATGACTAAAAACCCAAAGGAAAACAAATTACTCATTTTATTTTACAGTAGCCTAGCACAACTCAGTTTTTAAAATGTACCTACCAGACTAATTTTTACAGTTTACCTTGTTTGTTTAATCGGTACAAAGATAAAGTGTAAGAACAAGCTGGCTGAGCTAATTGTCTACTGGTTCTTCATATATGTGTGACTAAATGAAGGTATGGTTTGTCTGTCTATGTTGTGACAGGATGTCCCAAAATGCATTAATGTGACCGTAACTGGCACAAAGTGCTTTTAAAAGCATCCCATGTGATGGAATGCCACCGGACAGTCTTAAGGTCGATTTGTTTGTAGTCCTGGTCTTGCAGTACTTCGAAAGACTGAATCACAATTGTGTCCGAAATCCGGACCTAATTGAACAGCAACTTTGGCTCGCCACAGGGCATGGAAAATTCTAAGAACTCATCAGGTTCGTTCTGGTGAACCATTGCTCGTGCTTGAGCAGGAGACCATCAAGCCGCTAAGAGTCACTACAGTCTTCGTGTCTGTGGTCCAGTCAGAGACGCTCTGAATTTCAAAAAGCCATCTACAAGCAACTTTCTGTTTCAAATGATTCATTTTACCAGCTGAGGTCGAATACACCAAAACTATGGATTTATGACTCAGTGGGATTTTTTTTCTTCTAATTACTTCACATCTTCCTGCAATTCAAATTCATTTTCACTTTCTATTGTAGCCGATTCAATTCTCATTACTTACTTACGCCTACTTCCCCTCCTGGGGCATAGGCCGGCGACAAGGGTTCTCCAGGCACTCCGGTCCTGTGCGATTTTCTCCAGTTGTCCCCAAGAGTGGCCTGTTCTCTTGACGTCAGCGTCCAGGTCTCGACGCCAGCTGTTTCGGGGTCAACCCCTTTTTCTCTTCCCCTGAGGGTTCCCGGAAAGAGATTGCCTGGTTATGTTTGAAGCCGGCAATTCTCATTAATTGAATACAATTCTGCTTTGTGTGTGTGTGTGTGTGTGTGTGTGTGGGGGGGGGGTTAAAGTCTGTTAGAATATATTACACACAGGCCTGAAACACACACACACACACACACACACACACACTAAGGTCCTATACATGTACAAATGGAGTGATGTCAGACAGACGGTTGTGCCATCTGCACCTGCGATCATAAAATCCACCTGTCCCACTGCAGCTCGTTATTATTTCCAAATCCCTGTAATGACTCCCATCTAAGCCTCTCATGATAACATTTAGATTGCTAAAGCATGTTCATCTTTGCCACATCAAAGCCTGTCTTTGTTAAATATCTACCCTGTTTGGAGCTCTTTCTTTGATGAATTATCATCAAACCTTAACTCCACAGATCATTCTCCATACCATTACAGATTATTTGGATGTCAAAGCATTTGGCACCACAACAAAAGCGGTTATCAGAAATGATTTAGTCGTTCAATCATGTGAGGGTCGAGCATTTGAAGGGGAAGCTGTTGAAGGCACGATGTAGCCATATCAACACACTGGGATGTTTGCGTAGCGGTGGATACGGCTCTCGCTGCTCTTTTGAGGGTTTTCAGTTCATGCAGGCTGATGAGAGCGCTCCACGTCAGATGAGACGCCGATGTACTCAGCCAACATGTGTCTTTCAACAGGCAGTGCCTTTCCACTCTCAGTGGAGTACTGTGTTTCCTCATACAAACACCTTCTATGGAGAGTTCAGGGCCCCTTGTTCACTGAACATCTGTTTTCCCAAATGATTCTGTTACTGAGCCCTGCTCGCTCACATCCTAGCCGGGTCGGGGTCGGACCACCGCCTCTCCACCTTACTGCGATGCTTTAATGCACTTGACTGTTAACTTACAGACCTGATATGTTGCTATGACGTTTGGACATGTGGCACAAAGCATAAGCGAGCATGTGCGAAAATCCCCAAAAACTATAAAAAGGAAAACCCTGGCGTTTGTCTGGTGACAGTCCATTGGTGAGCACAGTCCCCGTGCCCAGGGTGACTTTAACAGGGATTTGGAGAACATTTTCCGCTTCATAACTGTTAACATTGGCACAGCTGCGCTACACTGAAATAAAGCTGAACTGGATGTTAACACTGAGACAATTATTCTGAGCCCTTAAAGTCAGTGTCCAATTAATTGAAAGTGAAGCTGCAGTATATCTTTTAAAGACATTCAGACTAAGGCCTGGCTTTTTTGAGTTTTCAGTTTTAGGAGAGAGTTATTCATGTTGGCAAATATTGGCTGAACTCTTGAACACTAATTCTATCCAGATGAAAACCTGTATGTGTTTGCAGAAGAAAGGGTCTACTGCTGTCCAAAAAAAACGCAGGGCTTTTTTTTCTTCTTTTCTCTCTACCTACGGCAGAATACCGCTCTCCCAGCAGATGTCATTGTGACTGTCGTTGTGTTTTAATACTCAGTGTGTGTGGAGCCAGGCTGGTGGCTGCCATCAGGGCAGTGCTGGTGAAGGGACGCAGCAGTGGAGATCCAGTGTTCGCTGCAGCTGAGGAGACGACAAAGGAGCTGAAGGAGAGGATCTGCCAGCTACACCAGATCCAAAAAGGGATTTCTAATGGAAGCGGGACAGGGATAAGCCCTGCCAGGGTAATGTATACCTCTGCTCTCCAGCCAGGCAGCTACAGTTTGGGCTGTTGAGTCTCTCCTGGAGTCCATACATTTATACAAACTTCATCTTGATCAGCTGTTGGAGCTGACAGTGCAGTGATTGTAGTTGTGTTGCTCTTCTTTTCCAGCCAAAGGCTTACGCGGTCAATCACTGCACTGCATACGGAGGTCGGGACACAGTGAAGGTGCTGGTGGCTCTGCTGGATGAAGAAGCGCTGACTCCTCCGTGTCAGAACAAGGCAGACCTGCTGTCTGAGGACCAGCCCACCCTCAGTGGAGCAGAGGGGACCAGCTTCCTTAACATGTTCAGGTTGGCACAAACAGTCATGACACTTAGTAACCAGGGCATAACCCGGTTAGTGAATAACAAGGTTATGCCAGTTCTTCCTGTATACATGTTAGGGGAAGCAGTGGGAGAATGACAGGAGTAACTCTACATTCGGTAAAGTAGGTGGCGCTCTGCCAACGGTTTTTCTTCCGGTTGAACTGTGTCAAAACTACACAGACCGATCACTATATTAGTCAAATTTAACAACTTAATGTTTTGTTTACACACTGTTGTCACCGCGTAGGACAGAACAGTGTTCCCGCCAGATGACTTGACCACTTCTTTGACTCATTATAAAGTTATCTGAAACCAGTGTTGGGTGGAACTCTGAAGTAGATTAGACTTTCTTCACTACCACAGGAGTCAGTAAGAGTAGGAAAGCCCCTCAAACAGCAATTAGACCAGCGTGAGGCTGTAAAACTCTCCACTGAAATCATAGAGAAAAAAAATTTCCTACACTACACTAGAACATTTCACTGGTCAAAGATCTAAAATACATATAGTAATGTAAGACAAAATATATAGCCACTGCATGACATTGAATGGTTGATATCTAATTTGTTGCAAAAGCCCAACATCAGTCTGACGCAAATACAAAAACATCTTTTTACATGTTACAACTATGTAAAGCTGCAATAAAGAGAGGCCAGTAGTGGGTAGACTTTGTGGTTAGTGTGACCATGTAACCTTCTTGCTTTTGAATTTCATAAACCTCTGGTCTTTGCTTCTCATTGTGGCTCGCCCCTCAGATCCCCTGAAGTGTCTACTGGATGCTCTCCAGAACCTCTAAAGAACCGAGTCCAGAGCCGACTAGACCTGCTCAAACCCAAGGTAACATGGGCCCCTTTCTCCAACAGCCCCAAATCCAAACCATCAGTTACTTCAAATTGAATCACATGTACAAACACTGAAAATAATGTCTTTACATCCTGTAATTTCTCCCTAGTATTATATTATTTATTTGCTTAGCTGAAGCTCACATCTTAACTGACTTCCACGGTTCCCATTTTCACAGCTGTGTTTTAGTTCTTTGGGTTGGTTTGAGGGTGCTGTTTAAATCCATGGCATAAAACCTCTTATTCGTGGGGGATTCGACCTATTAACCAGTCCTGATGATAACTTATCCTATTGTCAGGGTTCAACTCTTATTTGCTTACAGTGCATAATATAACAGACTCCATATCTGATATCGATATCTCTTTCTTCCTTCCTTCCTTCCTGGCTTTGAGCTCAGCTGTTCTGGGATCAGTGTGAGAGAATCGGTCTCATTGTGATTATGCAGCCTTTGTTGCCCACACGTTTAGAGTATACTGACTTAACTGTTTTGTATGCTTTCGTTGTTGCAATTTAGTCTTCGACACGCGGTAGAAGATTGTTTCACCTGAATCTTGATTTGGTACTTGCAGTTATAACAGGCACTCAGCTGTAAAAACTAACTTAGTACATTTACTTAAGTACCGTTTTTAAGTTACTTGAGCATTTTCATTTTACTACATTTTCTACTTCTTAGATATGTCTTTCTTTTTCATGCACATGGCAATATTCATGTGCAAATACATCAACAGATAATATAGAGACAGGTGTAGAGACACATAGAAACCCCAATTACGACAACAACACCAAATCTTTACAAAGTCAGCAAGATGGTTTGTTTCTACTGTAGCGTATAGGTCAGCCGACATATACAGTAGTATATCATAATGTAAACAATCTGATAGGGATCCCCTAGATCAATATTTTTTTATTATTATTGTGACCAAGATGCATACTAAGCAGGACGATAAGAAATTAAAGTACAAAAACAAGAAAGGAAAAAAAATAATAGGTTTGAGGTAATAACATAGTTTGTCCACCAGGGAGCACGTCAGTATTTATCTTGGTCCCAATTGTTTTAAAGGGGAACTGATGTTATACATTAAAGTCTGTTTGCAGGTCTTGGTAACTACTTTTGCATATGTGACAAATGTTGTATAAAGACTTGTATACTTGTTCATAATTGTATACTTGTATACTGATAAATGTCCTCAAGTGATGTCACTTGAGTTGGAGGTGAAGACTAAACGTATGAAAATGAAAAATATCTGGAGGTGTGTTGTTGGAAAGAATTTAGCTTACTAGACCTTTTTTAGTCCAGTCCTCACCTGTGATGCAGGCTAGAACCAGAACTAGCATCACATACTAGACTGGGTAAACCCCGCCCACTCTGCCGGCGATTTGATTTTGCCATGCAGCTCTGTCTGGAAACGTGTCCGTTTAATTCTCCTGCTTCAGTTCACAATTTTGCGGGAACCAATCAGAAACTGGCTTACCTACCTGAGGCCAGTACTACGAATCAAGAGCAACAAGCCCTGAATTTGTTTCAGTCACTGGGCTTCACCTAACCTAACAACCGCGGTCCTGCGTAAGCTGTGTCACGATGGTGGTTAACAACTAGTTCAATCAACCCAGGTTTTCTAGAGATGCTCGCGTTCACATAAAAGGGGCGGTGTTTGCACAGCACAACCAATTACAGACATCTACCAGAGTTAAATATTTTACACATATTTCACTGCTTCTTTAAACAGGAAGGAAAGCTGGCAATAAATAGACGTGAATGTGTAAATGACAACACATATTAATTAACACTTTCCAATCAGTCAGACATAAGATCTGACCATAATTACATTACGCTTTCAATAAACTGTTGTTGCTTTAGCCTCTTATTTCAGTTGCTACCCTGGCAGTGGTAAGCCATGTGAGAGCAAATTAAAAAAAAATATATCATCATCGTCATAAACTGACAAAGATGCGTAATTCCCTTCACGGAAAATATAAGTCTTTCATGAAGATACCCATCAGGGAATGTGAGCGGGGTTGTTGCTCTCTAAATGCTTTAACTTTTAAGAGCACACCTCAGCGAGTGCCACTCATTCAGTCTATGGCTCAACCGGTGCTTTAACATACAGTAAACCCTGGGTTGAACCTGAAGTTACCTCGTTAACATCAATTTTTTGCTTCGTAATACAGACCTCATGCAAGCTCTTGGCGGGTTTAACACCATGACCATAGAGAAGCGACCAAGCAGCTTCTAGTTTACATTCAACATAGCGTTAACCAAAGTGCAGCAACCCGTTGATGACGCAGTCGCTTGTACGTCACCTGTATCGTTGGTCTGATTGGTTGAAGGACTGTTGAATAGCGTGCAGAGTCATTTAAACTACGCCCGTTGGTCACGAGAAAATACAGAGCAGACTCCCCAGCCAATGCTCAGTCTCTAATCTATTGAGGTTAGCTTGGTCTGGTGATAGACTAATCACACACCCAAAACTCAAAACAATCCATGTCAGTGTTTGACCTGCATTGTGGGTAATGCAGGCGCCAGGTTTTGATGAGACAATTTTCTGGTCAAGACAAGACCAGCTTTAGATTTTAAGGTCGGACCAGTCTTTTAACCTGAAGCAGCTCCACTGTGTGAACTCCTTTTGAACATGTATGCTAAGCATATTTTGTGAAATGGCTCCTTTATTTGATTGCGCTAGCAGATGTCATTTTAGCTCCCCACAATCTGGCTGCCTTCCTGTTTGAGTGCGCTGTAATGGTCCCTGGGCAGCTCGCCGCTTCCTGAACTCGGTGAGCGGAAGCTTTCTGCATCAATTTTACTTTGAAGATGCCATATCAGTCGCGTAATTTGACTAGCAAGGGGGAACTTGAAAGGTTATTGTTTCCTGTTGTCTGCTGAATGACTTTATCCCAGACTTCTCCAGCGGTTTCATCATGCACTGACGTCAACTGGCACACACAGAGATGGACAGATTTAGTTTCTGCTTTTGGGATGTTTCCAAATCTTTTGTCTCTGTGCCACAAATGATCCAAACGCAGAAATAACTTTTAAACAATTTACTGCTGCTCTTCTTTGACGTCCGTAATGATCTTTGCGAGGAGATGCTGATGATTACATGGTTCAGTATCTGCATTTTATTTCAGAGTGATTGCCTCGGTCTCTGACCGTGATAATATGAATGGTGCACCTGTTCTCACTTCTATCACCTTTTTGTGAAATTGCTTGCACCTGCTTGTGGACGTACTTTTAGGAATGTCTTGGTCAGGTGTCTCCAGTCTTGGTTCAGGCGGTGTGCAGGGGTCATTTTAGGACAGCTATCTTTGGAGGAATAGGGGCCGTCTGACCACACGGTGCCATGTTGGGCTCCCATCCGTTGTAATTGGATTAGACGTTTTCCGTCAGCCATAGTTTGGCCGTGTTCACTCATCCATCCCTTCCCATTTTTTCAGTTCTTTTTTATTAGCATGCAACCATGGCAGCATACATTCTTAGCTCCATTATTGAAGTGTGCCTTGTTGTGAGTGTTGCTGTTGTTTTAGGTGCACTTTTAAGAAGTTCTTTTGAAAAGCACAAAGGCTTTGATCCCTTTGTGCTTTACGGACCCACCCAGCTTTGCTCGCTGTATTTTTCTCTCTGATTTTACCTCCCTACTGTGGCCCACTGGCCTGAAGGGTGAAATCCTTGGATTGTGATAATCCCAAGCAGGCGTAGATCAAACAGTGGTTGAAAAGCTGTGGATTTGTGTGCCCCAGGGCCAAGATTGTAGCATTTCGGTATCATTCACTTTCAAACAACTAACTCAGCCTTTCTAATGAGGTGCTGCTCTACTGTGTGTAATTGTGATAAGATTAAAGAAATCATTTCTCCTGATTAAAGTATAAAGCTGGCCTGATAGATGATTCCTCAATCTTTATTATCCCCTTGTAAATTGGTCTGTAGTAAAAAAAAAAATACACCAACGTATATAGGTTAGCTAATTACAGCAAAAGAGACTCATTTCAACTTGTTTTTGTGTCTCTTCCTAGAAGATGAATCCTAATGACTTCGGGGATTGCCTGAATACAATTCCCTGATTTTGTTTTGGTTCCAAACATCAAAGTAAAGGCCGAAAATTTAGGAAAACCTAGGCCACCTGCCCCGAGTCATTGATACTGATCATGAACGTGTCACCATATTATATCAGCTGCATTAACGATTTTTTTTCTCTGTTTATTCCAGCCCAGAGACAAAGTCATTCGATCCCAGTTTGCGTGCACATACAAAGATGAAGAACTGCCACTCAACCGTGTGCTGGAGTTCCCCAGCACCAGCCAGGTCCCTACCTGTGTGCACCCAGCACCCAAATGCCCAACCATCCCAGCTGTGGATGAGGACTGCAGCTCTGATGTGGAGGAGACAACCAAAGGTACAGTGCTGCTCATAAGTTTAGGAACCCATGCTTAAGTTGACTAAAAAGAGGGGGGGGGGGGGGGGGGGGGGGATCTTCTTTTGGAAATTGATCTTAATGCCTTTATTTAAAAAGTTAGGAAAAAGCCAACCTTCAAGGACAGCAATTTTCTTGAATAAATGTAAATTTAAATGTGCTGTATTTATATAGCGCTTTTCCAGTCTTAACAACTGCTCAAAGCGCTTTTACATCTACAGGGAACATTCACCATTCATACACTGTGGCCGGGGCTGCCGTACAAGGTGCCACCTGCTCATCAGATAAACATTCACACACATTCACATTTCGATGCGCAGCACCGGCGGCAACTCTGGGTTGCCCCCTCTGTGGCTGCGCATCGGAGTGTGAATGTGTGTGAATGTTTATCTGATGAGCAGTGTCTTGCCCAAGGACACTTCGACAATGACTGCAGGGGCGGGGATCGAACCACCAACCTTCAGATTGGCAGGCAACCGCTCTACCACTGAGCCACAGCCGCCCCGCAATGTATCAAAAAAAATGTGCTGCCTTAAAATACGGGGGGGTACACACCCCTATGTTAAATTCCCATAGAGGCAGGGACATTTTTTTTAAAGGCCATTTATTTCATGGATCCAGGATACTATGCATCCTGACATGCATGCAAGGTTTGATTTCAGTTAGCCTAATACCTGGTTTGATATGCATTGAGAGATGATCTTATGGAAAGGACTCTAGGTATGGTGAAGAAAAAAAAAAATCTGCCTGTCTCTATGTGAATTTAACAAAGGGGTGCGTCCTATGCCCCTGTATTTAAAGGAAGTACATTTATTTATGATGCATTTATTCACAAAGAAAATTGGTGTCTTTAAAGGTTGCTTTTTTCTAACTTTTTATTAATTAAGGCATTAAGATCAATTTCCAAAAGATTATTATTCCTCTTTTTAGTCAACTTTAGCACGGGTTCATAATCTTATGAGCAGCACTGTACAGATTCAGCTTCATAAAATCCTACAGGAACTTGTTTTTGTGCTCCCCTGCATGCAGAAAAGCTCAAAATGTCAACATAAGCGTTGCAGCGTTTTCTTTCTGCTGGGATAGATTTCAGTTTCCTCTGACGCCACACAGCTGGACTCAGGCCCAGGCACACCTTCACAGCTCAAGCCTTGAACCCTTCCCAGCCCTAGCCCTGGGACTGGTACTTACAATCAGCCATTAAATGAATCTATAAAACTTGCTCACACACACAGACACATCTGTAGTTAAAAACACAAAAGCACACACACACTAACACATACGTTTTGCCCATTTCCCTTTCTGTCTTTTGTTTTTGTGGGAATTCAGGTTCTGCTCCATCAGGTTACATGACAAATGTTCAATTTCAGCTTCATAGAATAAACACACAGCCTGCTTCCCCGACCAGCTAACGTCAGCAATTTCGTCACAACATTTTCCTTTTTTTTCCTACCAGGTTGTCACACTTGCTTTTGCTTTGTTTCAATCTTTCCAGCCAAGTCTACGTCTGAATGCCCGAATAAGGAGCAGAACGGTGTGCAGCGGGGGCCTAGTCTTGAACCAAGAAGTGGAAATGTGCAAAACAGAGGTGCAGGCCCAGGCAATAGGAAGAAAACCGCCACTCAGATGCAGAGAAAGGGCAACAAGAGGAAACAGGTGGATTCTGACCAACATGGTGGTTCAGAGAACGAGCCTCCACAGAAGAAACTTGTCTTGGTCCAAACGCAGGGCAAGAATGTCAGTAAGGCCTCGAGTAAGAAGAAGCTGATATCTGGGCAGGGAAAGCTAACCAGCTTCTTCAGACTCTAATATGGGTTAGTTCTGGTTTCATGTCAGTCAGACTTTCTGTCAAATACTGGTTATACAAAGCAGTTGAATGTTCTTTTTTTTTCTTCCACTGTCAAAGTAAGTTCCAAATAAGGCTGCAACTAATGACTTTTGGTCCCAGTTAATCTGTTCACTGTTAATCAAACTGTTAACCCCCAATTCCAGTTTCTATGCTAAACTAAGTCTAGCTAAACTGGCTAATAGTAGCATTTAACATACAAACATACTGTTTTTTATAACATGTTAAATAGCTTGAGTAGAGATAATATTAGGGATTTAAACTGACCCAGAATAACACTTTAACCAGGATTTTCAGTCTTTATGCTAAGCTAAGCTAAGCTAGTTACCTGGAGGCTTCATTTACAGAACCCACACGAGAATTTCCTCATTTAATTCCAGGAAGAGAGTTTAATATGTTTATACTACAACCCAAAAATGCGATCCTTGTTGACACCAAACCTACTCAGTTGTAACTGAGTGGGTTTGGGCGGGCTTCATTCACAGCCCATTTCCAAAAGGGCTATAAAAACCCGCCTCAACGGCTGGGATTGGTGCCTCGATTTGGAAATATTATGAAATGGGCTGTTCCCAGGCTACAAAAATGTTAAAACTATTCATTTAATTTCTTATTCTGTAAAATCTCAAACGGAAATCTTTACAATTAACAAGAAATAACCAGAACTTTTTGGCGTTTTTGATTGAAAAATTATGTGAATTCCTTATCAAAATGATTGCAGAAGAATCTTCTGTTGATTAACTGAGATTTCTTGTTTTCACACTAAATACCCATTCAGCAGTGAGAAATGTGTGGCTGCAGTGTGAATGGGTCAGTTGGATAGATCATTGGGAGATCTCTGGTCAGTAGTCTTTGTTTCATCAAAACAAGGCCTGCTTTGGGCTTGAAATGTATGTAAATCACTAGTTGTACAGTTTATTTAACTTGCAAAATTACACAGCAAAATCAACTGTAAATATGATGCAGACTTTTAATAAACTTTTATTTGGTTTTACATGTTTGTGTACTCATTTTCTACATTTCATGATAACATACAGTAGAAGGACATTTTTAAAGCACATTCAGGGCAGGATTGGCAGTACTATTGTACCCAGCAGGGTCGGTACACTCTTCCTATCATACACCGCAGCACTAAAGGAAAGGATAAAGAAAGTAAGAAATACTTTTATTAGTAAATATGAACATTAGATATCAGAATCAGGTGTATTGGTCAGGTATGTTGGCAGTGAAAATGAATGTGAATCCCCCTTTGAAACAAGGGTACATAACTTGCTGAGTTTGGCATCATATTATACAGAAACATAGCGGATGAAAGGAAATGCTGGGTTGTGGTGTAAAAACTATGAATTTGCAAATTGTAGATACATTTTTTATTAACTTGTAATCATATAAGATAAAATACCTGATAATAGATAACATAAGTATGGGGGGGGGGGTCACAAATATGTAAAGCTTCAAACTAGAAATAAATACTGGAAACCGCTATCAATGTTTTGTTGTTTTTGTTTAAATTCTCTGAGCAAATGCAACATCTTTGTGGCGTCCATGTTTTTATTCACATGACTTAAAGCTCATGAACACACCAAAGTCAGATGGACTACCGATATTCGGGAAATGGGACAATCTGAGGAGCACATGAATGCATCATTACATAACTTTTCTTTTGCGGTAACCCTCGGGTTATACTTATGGTCAGATTTGACCCTTTTTGTTTCCCGAACACTTTTTATATCAGAAATGTGGGTTTCTTTCAACCAAATTAACCAAACAATGATGCAAGGAGGCATTCTTTGCAGGTAAAATTAATGATTGCTTTCATTGAATTTTGGTTGTTTTATTAAATTTATAGTATTCAAAAAAAAAATTGTAATGGTTGTAAAACTGTACCCTGACTAAACTTTGACAGGAACCAGACTGTGATCAACTCAACATTATAAGTCAAAAGAATTCATGTTTCTGCTTTTTAATATCTTAAAATTAGGTATAATTTTATATAAATTGTTATGAGAATGATTGACCATGAGAAAAGAAAAGTATTGGGAAAATCTGACAAATGTTGAAAAAACATTGAAAAACAAACTCAGAAAAAGCGCCAAAAGAAGTTCATTTTCAATTTTGACCAGAAAGGCTAACAAGTTCACGGGGGAGACAACACAAGGGTTAAGAAGCATGGGTTGCAGATACTTACTGCCATTGTCAGTGTTTCGGCGACCAATGGTCAAACTGTGCTCGGCAGGAGTGTAGCTCAAGCTTTGGTCTGTGAGCAGAGGAAGGCTCCGGGTGAAGGCTGGGTTCGGGTTCAGCCCACGAATACCGTGTCCTTTCAGCCCCATGTCCTGAAACACAGTATTGATTGGTGATTGCATGTAGACCACATGTCAGTGCACCAGGATCTGAACTCTGGATCGTCACAGTTGCAGTAAATTTGCAACAGCTTTCAAAGATTATCTTTTCACTTGCAGCACAGGTGTTGGATCTGTCTTTACCAGCTTAATCCAAGCCACAGGAACCCCAAATGGAAGAAAAACTGTACGTTCCCCGTTTTTATTATATCGCTGTGGCCCGTTTTCTTATACTTCCCCCCCGGTTTGCCCAGTTGGCTTTGTTCTCTCCAACATGGCTGCCTGTTCCCCATTACCACAGAGATAACCACCATGTTCATGACACACAGGAGACGCAACCGCCAGATAAACCCTTTACACATCGCAGCCAAACGTTTGAGAAAGCACAGATATATCATCATTCTTCCCACTGTGATTCCAATAAATTTTTATAGCATTCTGATCATTTGACCTTTTCAGCTAATAGTATTTCCCGGTTTTCCAGTGCTGCCGTAAAAGTTTTTCATAGATGTGTATGAAATATTGACTTCACAGTAGACACGAGGACGGCGACCAATTGAAAGGGGTCAAATGTTCAGTCACAGGATGGACATAATGTGCTCTTTGTTGTTGTTGAACTACGGTGAGCTGCGGTCGTTTGTGGAAAGAAATCTCATACAATAAATAGTTATGATGCATGACCGTTGTTGGCAGAGTTCAATGGCTACAAACTGAGACTAGCCAGATACATTTAAGTGGGATAAATTAAATCAAAGTAGGCCAAATAGTGGGTAGCTTTAGCCAAATAAAGGGTTGGTTCACCAAAATAACAAAAGAAAGATAACCTTGACAACTTCTATATCCAAAGACAAGTGTCCTGGGTATTCTGGGTAATACACTGAACATGCAACTAAAACTGTCTATAAAGAATAGCTAACTGCTTTAATAGCCATTACTAAACTATAGTTACCCTTTGAACAGCTTCAAACTTTGAGAAGTAATCAACAACTGTGATGCGACACTTACTGAGAAAATGAGGATTTTGGGGCTTCCGTCTTCATCCCTCGCGTTGGTGTCAAGCAGGAGGTTTCGTCTGTACGAGAGGGGAACCCCAGCGGGCTCAGTCATGGACTCATCCCCCAGGAACAGGCCGTTTTGCTCCATTGCGCCCTCGTCTCCTTTAGTGGCAGGCGTGGCTACAGTGACCAAGTGGCTGCTCAGCTCAGAGAACAGCACCAGAGTGTACAGGACAGAGTAGACAGAAATCATGGTATCTACAATGTTTAGTTCTCTCTCACCTAATGAGTGTTGCGACCCAGCTCTCAGCTGTCTTATATATTCAGGGACTTTGCTTACAACTTACAACTGTTAAATGTACTTTATTATCATGTATCCTGCAGGGGTCCATCCATCATAACGGCCAAAGGTCTCCGGAAGTTCAAAGGTCACAACCGTAATTTTGAAAGCTGTTCCCTTTGTAAAGATGAAAGTGAATAGCTCTATTTTGTCTGTTTGGAGATGTGATGAATTCAAATGGATAAATAAGGGACACATGGAGGGCTGTAATTTCCGCCACATCCCAGAGTGGTTTCAAGATGGCTCACAGGAGGTCAAAGTGCAGGGAATTAATTATGTATCCTTTCCTTCAGAATCCACATGCTGAAATGAACCCAGCAGGTTAGAGGACAGAGACCACTGGGTGGTCTTAGTGAGTCAATTTCTGTGAATAGCATCAATGGCTGCACATGGCTGAAAACAATCCTATGATGGACCATCAACAAAGGTCAGTTACACGTATGAAAGCAGCAAGACACCAGACTATTGCAACGACAAAACGCATGATGAGTACAGTCCCGATCAGACAGAGCACCTCTTCGCAGGTTACACAACACTGCCGTTTTTGGTCTAAAGTCTAAAATTTAAATAAACAATAAGAGCAGCTTGAAGCGTTTTATTTTTTATTATTGAAAGCCACAGATGAGACCCACTTCTCGATTCATCCAATTGGACAATAAGGGAAAAAATGCAAATGACGTGGCAATTTTCTAATCCGAGCTTTGACTTTTTTTCAACACAGCTACAAAAAAATGTGAGCAGTACAGCGGAAAAAACGAGACACTCAGCAACGCTAACACAAAGAAAGCCCAAGGACACTGAAGCAATCCCGGAAGTACACCGTTGGTTATGTCCTATAGACTACATCCGTTTAAACATACAATATGTAATTTTCTGCCACTAGGAGTCTCTCAATCAAAACAATAATTTTAAAAAATGACAATTCTGTCAGTGCAGTCATCTTCTCCTTTTAGGTCAACACCTAGCTAGAGAGTTTCAACATACTGTTGCAGAGACAAGAATACAAGGTGACTGAAGCATCACTTTGTTTCCTCTCTCTCTCTCTCTCTTTTTTTTTATTCTGCAAATTTTACAAACAGGTTATACAATGTTCAAGAAAAAAAAAGATGTTAATTTCCATCCAGGGAACATTATAATCTTACATTAAATTAAATTAAATTAAAATAAAAATTATATATACACACACACATATATAATTTAAGTAAGTCATTTAAAACCAACACCCTTTCACTTTCTTTATGGTTAGGCCTATGACATCATGCTGCATCACATTTAGTCCAAATTAATGTAATAACCAAAATAAAGAAACCACAACCGGTCACATTTACTCACACAACAACCTCAAAGCAATAATAAAATTAAAAAAAAAAATTCCAGCCAGGCTGCTGGGGCTCAACCATAAACTGTTAATATCAATATACAATCTATGGGCTCAACGCACATGCCACAACACGCACACACACACACAGACACACACACACAGTTCAAACCTTAGCTAACACCAGCATCAACGACCTAAAGCAAGCAGGAATAGCTAGCGTTAGCTAGTAAAATCATTTTCACTAAAATGCAGAAATATGCAACAAACTTACCAAGGCTGCCAATCATTTGAAGAACACGTCCACCTTCCTTTCTGTCTACAACTTTAGGTTACATTTAAAACTCTTAACGAACTAGTTAGTGCTACGGTTATGTGATGCTAGCTAGTAGGTATGCTTCAGTTAGCCAATTGGTCTGTGGACATTTTAGAGTTCAGAAGGCGCCCACGTGTCAATGAATACGCCCAAAAGGGCAACAACGAAATTTGATTGGCTAAAGAATATGACAATCGACAAGGCCTCAGAGTAGAACTTTTCACAAGAGAGCACAGGGGAGAAATCTGATTGGATAAAAGCTGTAATTTATGAGATGCATGGAAATCAGCACAACCGAGCTTGGGAGAGAGTATTAATGAAATGATGGTAATTGACCCGTGGAAACGGACTTTGTAAAATGCACTTGAAATTAATAAATATATAGGCCCATATATATTTTGGAAAATACAAACATAGGCTATAATCATAAAAATATAATTTTTTGATTCTGACAATCTCTTGGCCAGCTGAGAAGGCCTTGCTGGCCCTAACGGCCCACCTCTGGGTAAAGGTCCTTACCCCAATTGAACCACTTAAAGTACCAAAGGTCATGTAGGATTGAAGGGAAAATCCATTTTACCGCAGGGCTATGACGAAAAGAGAGCTGAGCCAGAAGGCAAAGATCTCAATCTACCAATCAATTTTCGTTCCTACACTCACCAAGGGCGTAACTTCGGGCTCAACATTGTAGGGTTGGAGGGTTGAGCTCTCCACTTTTAAACAAACTTGAAATTTTTAGCATCTCAAACACTTCATTTTCTGCATTCTGGTGGATTTTCTGCAACAATTTGTGCCTTTTCTGCATCAAGTCATGGTGCAAATGTCTTTATTTATGTAAAGGAAATTATGATTGGGTATTTGAGGGGGTTGCACTGGCCAGTTTTGGCCATCCCCACTGTAAATTACACCTATGACCCTTACCTATGGTCATGAAGGCTGGCTCATGACCAAAATAACTAGACTGCGGGTATAAGCAGCCAAAACGGACTTTCTTAGGAGGGTGGCTGGCGTCTCTCTTGGAGATAGGGAGAGAAGCTCAATCATCTGTGAGAAACTCAGAGTAGAGTCCCTGCTCCTTTGCATGGAAAGAGCCAGATAAGGTGATTCGGGCATCCAGTAAGGATGCTCCTTGGGCGCCTCCCTGGGGAGGTGTTCCAGGCACGTCCAGCTGGGATGAGACCTGGGGGACCCAGGACTATAGGTGGAGAGATTGTATCTCCACACTGGCCTGGGAACCCCCGGTCAGAGCTGGCTAATGTGGCTCAGGAAAGGGAAGTTTGGGCTGTAGACTTTAACTCTTTTAACACTGGTTTTGTATGGATTACACAAACAAGATATAATGTGTTCACTAGTAGGCTTTAGAGGTGCTGGTAGGCAGGTTTTTTACCTTTGACAGACAGGCAGCTGTATCCCCTCTACTTCCAGTCTTTACGCAATGCTAAGGTAACAAGCTGATTGATGTAGACATGTGATATCAGTCTTCTCATCTAACCCCCAACAAAAAAAGCATATAAACAAAACGCTATTTCCCCAGATGTCTAAATATTAATTTAAAGGAGAATGTGATATGGCACAACTCTGTGATCAGTCCTTGGGAACGTTTGATCGACAAGCACACACACCATCATCAGTTGACGATAAAAGACGGAGGCAGGCGAAAACCAAAGGAACTTCATGTTGACATAGCTCTTCTCGACTCTAAAGGCTTACCTTATTAACATCACAGGAGCCGTAGGGCAGGGGATGGAGAGCCGGGACATGAATAATACTGTAGCTATTGAACTCAGCTGAAGGGGTTTTACTTGGAGCGGTCAGCCTTTATTTTGTAAGTATTATTGTTGGAGGGCGAGGACTTCTACTGAAGGACTGAACTTGTCCACAGGGGCATGGCCGTTCCAGCAGAAGCACAACTGAACTTGTGAGCTTCATGCTCTGTTGTTGTAACCTTTCTCACTCCGTCTCTCTCTTTCTGATAATCTCTCCTTCCCATATTCCCATGTTTCTCATGATGTAGGCTGTATCAATGCCACCTGATCCAAAGCTTCTGGGCCCCAACAGCTTCCTTGACACTCACTGTGAAGATTCAATGAACTCTGAGCTGTGGTGAAGGTCTTTATCTGGTAACTGATTTCTTCTCCCTGCTCTGAACATTTAAGAAATCATTACCATAATTCTCTAACAAAGAACATTAGCAGAAAAGCCAAGAGTCAAATGGTCTTATGAGGACCAGATGTGATTCCGTGGGTATCCAGGAACATTATATACCAAATCTTTATTTTTCCACGACACAGCTCGTCAAATCTTCAACCGATGCCAGTAAAGTTTACTCAACTACTGACTGTGCTGTTGCTGATTTACATTAGGTCTTGTTTGTATGCCGTTGTAATTGCGTCCAGATTTGATCCGACCTCGTGCATGGTTTAAATTTTGAACTCAAGCTGCCGAGTAGTTTTTTCATCAGCTCTGTCAGCTGCTTGCATCACCTGTCAGTGGCCGGTGCTGTATTTCAATCACACCGCCTACAGCTTTGTGCATAAAGAGGCCTCAGAAGTCTGAGCCCTATGACATCAGTAGCAGCATTGTTTTATAATCCTCCGGGGGACAACACATTATTTCCTCGCCCTGTATTAACACGCTGCCTTTCATCACAGACACTCGTCTTCTAATAGAAACTATAAAGGAAAGAAAAACCAAACAGCTCTCTGTCAGAGAAGAGGGGGAGGCTCCGGTTCCAAGGAAATGTGATGCACTGGTGCTCCATACATGATGTTTGATATCTGTGTATTTGTGCTGCCGAGACTTGAGTTGTGCCAGAGGCCGGCATGCTGCATTCAGCAGAGATGTGGGTGCAAATGGGGGGGGGGGGGACCACAATTTGGGCAGGTTTTTTTGTGTTGCCCAGAGAACAGACCATGGTTTCCTGGAACAATGCAGCTGATGAGAGTCTCTCCAAGGAAAATAAGGCTCTGACATCATGGGTTCTTAAAGCACACAGCTGAGCCAACACTGCTATAATCAAGCCTCAGTGAATTTCCACTGTCGACTGAAATTGAGAAAGAAGGAGAATCTCCTCCGATGGTTAAGACACTTTTTTTTCTTCACACATGCTTTAATCTAACTGGTAACATTCCCGTTGTAGTGCGAGGCTCACAGGCTCACTTGTTGGACTCCAGTGTCTCCATTTCCTTTTACATATTTCCTTGGCTCAAGTTAACAATAAAATGTGACACAACAGGCTACTTGTAAATTTGTCATGATCAACTCATCACTGGCCAAGACTGGATGCTAGCCTCCGGATATGAGAATATTTGGAATTAGAGACAACGAATGCTGAGTTGACAACAGGAGGAGTACTAATTAAACCTAGCTGTGTAGGAAGTGAAATCCTGTGTGTGTATTCAGGGGGGGGGGGGGGGGGGGGGGAATGAATGGTTGAAGACTGATGAAGCCTCACAACCACTTTTCCTGAAAACCAAAAAGTGGAATAAGTAGTAAAATTGGTGAGTGTAGTAAAACAGGCCACAAGGTTATTTGAAAGACAATTGTGTTTGTGTGTTTAAGACGAGGCACTGAAGAGTGTGGAGCGATTGTGTTTCAGGGCTCAGTCCAAAATCTGTGTCCTTAGATGCAATGGATCCCGAGTGCTCGCAGATCAATGGGAAACGGATTGTTTTCTTTCCAGAACCATCATGGTCCTTGAGGTTACTCAAACAGCTTTGTGTTGCACTCCTTGAGTCACCATGTAATCCAAAATTAGCCAACATAAGAAGATAAACAGAGCCTTTCTAAAACAATCTGACGTTTGTGTTTTATAATTATTACAACTAGATGATACCGTACATCCACGTTCACTTTGATAATTGGCTTATTTATGATGGCTTGGTTACCCGCCACTGCCCAGACCTCTCTGCACACAATTTCTCCCTGATTTATTTGAACTCTGAATCTTGCAAGCTTGCAGCCTCCCATTGGACCATTAGGAAGAGATAATTGATTCCGTATTAGTCATGGAGACGGATGAAATAACATCCAGGATGTCCAGGATGACCTGGACCTCGCCAACCTCCCTGCTGCTCCACATTTTGGTATCCGCTGTCTGCTGTGCGCCGGCCAGAGAGCCAATTTATCATTATTTGAATGTTGTCCCACATACATCAGTTTTAAAAAGTGCTGACAGTGAGTAGGTTAGAGCTTGGTGCAGTCACTGCAAGCATCCTCCGAAGAGCTGAACATGCAGCCATGGCCTCAGGGAGCACCACGCCCCGGTGTGTTTGCTTTGGCAGACCCCGCCACCTCTTAGGTAGTATCACTTTGTCATTCAGCACCCACTCAATTTTATACTGCACAACGCTCAGAGCTTCAGCTTGAGTTACAGCTTCATTTGTAGGAAAAATGGCTTTAAAAAGGTCTGTATATGCTCAAGAGAGATAAACCTCTGCTTTGCAATCATCTGCTGTTTATGTGTTGGAATCCACAGGGTTCCTCACAAAAGCTGAATAGAGTTTACCAGTGTGAGGTTGCATAAGAGGAGTCTTTTCAGGTTGATGCTTCCTCACGGGTTTTATTAGAGTGTACAGTGCATTTAGAAAGTATTCAACCCCTTTACTTTGTGATGTGCCAACCTTATGCTACAATCATTTATATTTAATCTCTCTTAATCCACCCCACAATGATAAAGTGAAAGGATTTTGGAACATTTTGGAGAATTTATGAAAAAAGAAGAAAAAGAAAACAAACACTGACAGTGTTCAGATCAAGTACTTTGTGAAAGCACTTTAGCCAGCAATTAGAGCCTTGGGTCTTTTTGGGTATGACGTGAAAGTTTTGCACAGTGTTTGTTGCAAACTCCAAAGAGGCTTTCACAAGTCTTTTACTGAGGAGAGGCTACCGTCTGGCTGTGAACATCAGGTTCTAAAACACTTCTCTTAATGAGGTCTATCTCCACTGATTGCTCAGCTTGGCCATGTAACCAGCTCTAGGGGGAGACCTGGTTTTTCCATTTAAGAATTAGGGCCCCCATTGTGCTCTTTATCTTCCTTCCATCCATGCATGCATGCATGCATGCATGCATGCATGCATTTTGTGTCGCCTTCCCCAGATCTGTGCCTTGACAAAACCCTGTCTCTAAAGCTCTGTAGGTCAGCTGTGAGACCTTTATATAAACGTTCCTAATCATGTCCAATCCGTTGAATTCACCACAGGTGGACCCCAATCAAGGTGTTCACTTGTCTCAAAGATGATGAAGAGAAATGGGATTCACCTGAGGTTCATTTCAAGTGTTATAGCAAAGGGTCTGAATACTGAGGGTCATGTGATGTTTAAGCAAAAACTGGACTGTTATGTGCATGATGCATGAAGAAAAACTCTCCAGCCAATTCTATGACGTTGACAAGTGGTTTATTCAGCAGGAATGGTGAACAATTTGTCAGTATTTTTTTCTACAGAAGGCAATCGAGCACCATGAATAACAGCGCTGTAATCAAACAGTTTCTTGGACTTCTCAGGAAATGACATCTTTCTCATTAAACACCTCACAGAGTGGTGAATCTCTCACTCCCACATTTTAGACTTTATTAATTTATATTTCACACAAGTGACAGAGTGTTTGAATGATTTATAGTCAACATGATTGAAAGTTGGTTGCTGCAGCTTTCGTAAAAAAAAAAACTGATACACAGAAAGAGACTTTTGTCTGTCTCACTTCACTATGCATAACAATATAAGCGTTTTTTCAGGTACCAGATGCAGTGTCTGAATTGATGTCTTTGGTTTGTACAGTATATCTGAAAATCTGGAGGAACCCAAGTTGTTCCACAACCAGCTTATTTTTCATTTCAGCCGCCAGGCCGACTGGTAATATAATTTGTAAGAAATAGACACCAAAGATGGCTGCATATGTTGATCATTATTATCATACAGATACTTTTTTTTTTTATTTAATCAGTGAAAATAAGTCTTCTAACAAACGTTTTGGAACCTCCTGGCTTATTTCTAAAGTGAGACTTTGTAACGTTCTGAGGGAATAACAATTCTTCCTCTAACAAATTAATTCATAAGCAACTAAATGCACCGTTGCTCAATTCGGTATAGTGGCATTGCAATTTTGCCACTATAGCCTTTATTGGTCTGGTATGACCAGTAGCTTATGCAGGCTAATATTTGCTGGCAACGTTTGCAAACCAAAAGCAATAGTTTTACATTTAGGGAAATAATCTTATTTGCATTGTTGCCCAGAGTTAGATGAGAATATTGATAACACTCATGTCTGTAGGCGAAATATCAAGCTACAGCCAGAAGCCAGTTGGCTTAGCCTGTCATGACTACTGGAAATGATGAAACTGCTTACTTGGCTCATTTCAGCACACAAATCTTGTTTGTTTAATCTGTAAAAAAAAAAAAAAAATACCCATTGTAGGGTCCCTTCTTGTGTTATTTTGGGTGCCGGTAGGCGGCTTTTGTTGACTTTGCACAAAGGCAAGCAAGGTGATTCCTCCTGTTTCTTTTTGTGTAAAGATTAGCTGGCTGGCTGCTGGCTGAAGCCTTGTATTGTACTTTCACGTGAAAGATACGAAAGTGGTTTGGATCTTCTCAGCAAGAAAGTGAATTTCCCAAAACGTTGAACTATTCCTTTAAGCTAGACACTGTGTGACAGTAATGAGGACATTTGCTGATATTGTTGTTGTTGTCTACTTGTGTTCCTGTTACACTCCATTTAAGTGTGTCACAGATGAAAAAATAATGTCTGACTCAAGAAAATCTTGGGAAATGAAGGCAAATGTTTAATGCCATTATCCTGTAATTACCACTTGTAGCCACAGTGGCCGCTGTTCAGCAAAGGTTATGTAGTCTCGCGTTTAGTGTTTTTACTGATCAATACCTTGGCTTCCAGTGAGGTGCATGTAAAAACACACATCTCAGGACAGACAAAAGCACACCATGACCTTTAACAATCTTAATACAACTGGAAGAGTCACAGTTCACAGTACTTTTGTCAAGTTATTTGGCATAAGGGATCTATATTGAGAAAATAATTCAAAAACAGTAGAAAAAATAGCATTTTGCCTTCTTGGGACCACAACATGATATTTTCTTCTTTTTTTATCTCCATGCATTCACAGATTTCACAGATACATTTACTCGCTTACACTACTACCTTATTAAACAGCTTACAAATAAAAACACTATTAAAATGGTGGCCACAAGGCTGTGCAAAAGGGAAGACCTCCAATGTAAGCCCTGCCATCTGTCTGTATCAGCCATCTCTTGCAAGTAACAAACTACAAAATAGCACCATTATACAGTGGATAGGATTCTTAATACAGTTTTGTTATATGAAACCATCATGTACAATGAATGATAGGTATGCATAGGTTAACATAAATGGGAGTACTGTTTGATTATACACAGGCAGAGGAGTCAGAGATGAGATGTCTTGGGTTGTCTCTAACCCAATATAATTACTGTAAATCCGCATGGAGGCTTGAACAAACAGCCGTGACTGTCAGTCCTCATGCAAGGACTTCTCAGAACCGGCTTTGAACAAAAAGTGTGTGTGTGTGTGTGTGTGTGTGTGTTTGACCCTTACTCACAGTTATACAACTCTCATTTACACTGTGGGTGATTTTTCTGTGTGTTTTTGGACTGTTATATGTGTGCCGTATCTCATATTTCTCCAGGAAGACTTGTCATTTGGTTTGCAATATTTACCAAATAATCTAATCTGCATGTTACCCCAGTGGACTTTGTAACAGATGCTGTGGATTTTTGTTGAACCCTCGCCATGATGACAAATAATGCTGTCCAAGCGATAACTGAAGTAGCAAAGTTCTCGGCCTCCCTAAAAGACCAAACTATAACAGGCCGAGATTTATCAATCGTTTTAACTTCCCATCTACGTGGCTATTCTTAGTTTCTCCTCTTGCTTCAAATTTAAGTGTTGACAGATTTGGGAACATATTGTAAGTTCCTGTTTAAGAGAACAGAGAAAATATCTCTTTTTAGAGCGCTTGTTGACTTGCTGTGACTAACCTTTCATGACTTGCCCTTTACCTTGAATACAGGCCTCCAATTAGACTCAAATGTGGATCACCGGTTACTGGATTGTTGACAAAAATCTGATTTGGCCACAACAAACATTTTGCCTGATTGTTGCTATTTCACTTATTCCACTGACTAATGCCAAATTGCACTTTGAATCGGAATCTGAGTCTCTCCGACTGAAAGGATTTACCTCCACAAAGTTCAGGGGACAGGAGGGACCAATCATTCTCAAACATAGCCTGTCGCTCACTGATTGGCTGAAGCCCAGATCCGTTCCCACCTTTCCTGGAGCCAGGGGATGCTGCAGCTCACACATGGAGGTATAATAAGCTATTGTTTGTGTCTCAGCAGCTAAACTAGTCTTTTACATTGCATTAACAAAGAATTCTTTCCGATATGGAATGGTGCAGTGTATAAAATAATCACAAGATCCCTCAACAAACCCTTAAACACCACTTAACTCTCCGGTTTTAATCATTTTGATGAGCTTTCAGACCTTTGTTAGCATTCTTTTTGTTTTGTTTTACAGTGAACCATTCCACAGGGGTACCAGGTAAGGCCACTCCCTTCTCTCTTCCCAAGTTGCTGGGCATTTGTCCATTCCTTTTTTCCTTACATTCGGTAATTTCTGCCCCCAGTGTGGCCTCGACTTGAGTTTTTCTGATGAACTTCCTGCAAAAAAAGAGAACCACATTTTAGACTTGAGCAGAGACACAGTAGACGGGATAAAGTGAGCAAGCATTGGACAGAATTGGATCTTGGATAGTAAAAATACAACTTTTTTACAGAGTTAATGAACAGATGAGTGATCTAGAAGCCACTGCAAGAAGAGACAGACTAAACGTGATATGCTTGCTTCATTTCTGGACCTTGCATGTGTCAGTCTCTTTATGGTGAGATGTCAGCACATAATGTACAGTAGTAGAGTGGCGATGCCTGGGGAGCAGGAGGGCCACTGGGTCTACCACAAAAAACACTTACTTCCTTCTCTCGCTGCTAATGGTTTTCTTTTTTGAGAGAAGGGTAAAAAGTACTCAGTCGAATCTTAAAAGGATCACACTCTTCAGCAGGTTGGCAACACGAGGATGAAACAGAGTCTGCATTTAGACCTCACGCTATTTTTCTTTGACCAAAAGATAAAGATTTTAGAACAAAGACTGGTTACATGAATCTGTCTCCTTTCAAAATAAAGGTTGCACTGCTTTTGAAGCACTTGAAACTCAAATTTCAGAGTTGAGGGTTAAAAAGATACCACTAAAATGAAAAATAAAAAGGTATCAACTTGCATGCATACCTTGAAGGATGAATGACTATGTCCAGGTAAAGGTCTCTGTGGGAGGAAAATGAAGACACTTAAGTTGGATGAATTATTTTGTCTTGCTATAAAGTAAGCTGCTAGCGAACTTGAATATAATGACCCTTTAAAGTAACAGTACGTAACTTTAATTAGATGAGAAGTTTAAGCCCACCCTGATGTTTGCTAGCATGTAACTACAACCACCAGCTAGTTAGCTTAGCTTAGCATAAAGACTGGAAACAGGGTAAAGCTGTTTGCCTTGGTCTACCAGAAAGTGCCCAGCTTTTTTAAGTTTCATTCATTTGTGAGCTTAGGCTGGCTATGTCCAAAGATAACAAAATCAGACTTAAAAATAGCTGATTAACAAATGTTATCTTGTTTGTTTAATCCATACACAAAACGGAATGTAAAATGACAATTTACATTCACAGAAATTTTTTTGTATACTATTTCTTGGCTGTGCATCTGTGGGTAGAGCTAGCCTAACTGATTCCCCTGTCTTTATGCTAAGCTAAGCTACCACCTGCTTGCTGTAATTTCATACTGAATGAGCACATGTGTGTGTTGAATCAATCTTCTCATATAACACTCAGCAACAAGAAAAAAGCAATTTTAAAAAAATTCTCAGGCTATTATTAATGCATGCTGTAACAGAAGCTACCAAAAAAATTCTATACTATTTTTTTATACACATTTCCTGTTGAGTAAATCATTTTTATTGATCTGTTGGGTGCTGTGCTCACCTTCTTGCTTTTTGTCTTGTCTGGCTGCTGTGCTGTCCTTCGCTCTGTGCCCTTGTCCACTTTGTGCCCTGCGGTACTAACCTTAGGTACTCTCGGCATATCTGTGTGGCGCTGTGCACGGACAGAGCGAGCAGCCTTGCTTGTCTTGGCAGGTGCACAGTACATCTCAAGGCGCCGCAGCTCACAGCTTTGGAAGCAGCACTCGTCCACAATGCCACGTGACCGCCGTGCATTGGGGCCATAGCCTGTTGGTTTATCTGTTTGAGAAGAACAACAAAAGGAGTTAGTTAGCTTTGGCAACAACATAGCTGGTCATGTCTGCTAAATCTCTGGGTTACAAATTCCTTCTGTGCTGTTTTTTCATTGTTCAAGCTAACTGCATTTAAAATTTAAAGCTTCTTCTTCCAAGTCTTTCACCTCTAAAAAAAATTAAATACAAGAGCAAAAGTGTGAGGAATTATTTAAACAGCGTGTTTATCGGATCTAACGTTAGCCACAAACCTTAGCATGTCTGGCTATCTAGCTTACTGCTTACAGATGAAAAAAAGCCAGCATTACTTCCAAGGCCAGCAGCATTTTATACTACATTATTTTGTGGGGTTACAAGTTAAGCATATAAAAGAAAAGACCTGTTCATGACCAAATCCACCGTGTAGTATATCCCCACTGTGTCTTGGATGCTACATAGCAGTGTAGGCTAAAGCTATAGTTTCTCTGGCATGCCTATTGGATGAGGAAAAGCTTATACTCCAACCATGCCAGCCATATTTGTGATCTCAGATAGCCTTTTAGTTTATTTTTTTCTCTGTAACATGAAAAGTGAAACCTACAGTTTGAAAATACGCACAATAAATGATAAATCTAACATATGTCTTGCTTGTCCTTAAGCTAATCAGCTAAATTGTTTTCTATTAGAATGAAATAGTCTTATGTTACATTGTCTATGTTCCCTCAGCCCTGACCCTAAACCAAGATGATCAGTATTACTGCATCAATGAATACAAGGTCACATATCCAAAACATAAAACATGACCAGGGGTTGGGTAAATCTGCTTTTATCATTGTAAGCTAAGCTGTACATGTGCTGTGCGACAATGGAAAGCTTGACAGACTTAGTGACAGCAACAAAGGGGGAGGGGTCTGGCGAACATAGCGCCATTTCAACCATTATCTTACTCTGCTTAATATCTTTTAACAGAATTAATAAAACTAATTGCGACTAGAAGCCAGCTACAATGCCTGTTATAAAGCAATGATAATGACCAGGTCATGGGTCTTATTCCTCTGATACATAAACAGCCTTAATGACATGGATTTCTTCCGTGTACAATATACAGTGTATCACATTGCACACTATGGACTCTTTTTGGCAGCTGCTTCCCTGTGAAAAGGGGTCCGCAGTCACCCAAATGTTGAGAATATCACGCTCAGCCATTTTGGCCCTGGTATCATTTACACAGAGGCTGGTCCAGTGAGGCGAAACCACAAGCCCTCTGGGCCTGATCAACCTACAGAAACACCAAGGCGGGCTTTCAGGCCGCACCCCTGTTGGCAATGTACCACTGTTCATTCACATTTTCATTTGGCAGAAGCTTGAACACCCTGGAGTCTCTCTGGTAAAACATGGAAGACTAATGGCTAGATGCATCCAAGAAATTACCGTGAGTATAAGGCCAGTAGAGGTAAAAATTGTGTTAGTATAATGTCCTATTATCACTAACAGAAATGGGTAAAACATTATTTAAAGTGTGATACTTAGCTTGTTGACTCAGTGGCTACATCAAGTTACCAACAGTCACTTCCTTTTTCAACTCCCTTACCCCCTCAACCCACCCTCTTTTGGTGGCCTTAGAAAAACGCAGACTCTCCATTAACAATTCCCTGCTCACCTTGAGCAACATAGCCCTGATGGGCTTTTCCCTGTTACCAAATAAAATAATAATAATTTAATATGGCATTTACAAGGAGGAAATGCCTTTCCCTCTCAGAGTTAATAGCTCTTGGCTCAGAAGCCTGCCAGTGCTGACAAAGTGCATTAACTTCTGCTCTCTGTCTGCCTTGTCCTGAAAATGTTGTTCTGGACCAACTGTCTGGACAGAGAGCAGCTTCCATTCAGAAACAGTCAACTGGGAAGCTTTCATGTTGCACATCAGGTAAAATGATGCTAAAAATACACTGTGCACCTGCATTATTTAGGGAACAGAAGAACAGGATTCCAGATCTCAAACTGCCAAAAGGAATGTGTTAAATTAAATATGTAGATGACAAAAACCCTAATTTAGCTTTTGACATTTTTATAATTCCAAATGTACTGACAGCTACACCTTCTGTAATTAATTTTTTCCAGTCCTTTCAGTCATCTAAACCAGGGATCTTCAACAAAGGGGTTCAAGACCCTTAGGGGGGGGGTCCTGAGAGTCAATGCAGGGCGCCTCCAAATCATTGTCTTACCATGAATCAAACATATTATTAGGAAATATACATCCCCATTGATGATAGGCTTACTGGCCCATAGGATTTAATGTAGTATGTTTAACATTAAAACAACAATGATCAGGATATTTTAATAGCTTAGTATTCTTGCAAAAAAAGTTGTAGGCCTGCCCTACACGTTTTTGTGGTGTACTGTATTTTACTGTACCTGTTTAATATGCAACTTAATTTCTACTATATAGCCTTTATAGTAGGGGTCCCTGCTTTGTCTCTCCTTCAGTTAAGGGGTCCTTGGCTTAAAAACGCTTGAAGACATCTGATCTAAACAATCTAAATTCTCTATTTCCTCCCTATGAGGCGTATCAGTGGGACTAGCCTTGGCAGATATTTTAACACCTGATTTTTTAGAAAGAGAGAAATGTGACGTTGAGTCCTGGCTGGTGATTATATAATTGCTGCTGAAAGCCAAAAGAGGGGCCATGCTTTGTTGCCTGGCTTGTTTTTCAATCCCTCCCAATAAAGCCTTACCAATTAACATCCGCTATTATTCTGAAAATAGCTTGCAACCCTGCTGTCCAAACAGCTGGAAGCGAGAGAAAAATCAGCTGGCACCAGTTGTAACATAGGATAATCAGCTCGGGCAGGTTTGAGAAAAAACATGCCTGTCATAATCAGGTCTAAAAGCTTTTAAAGGTTTTAAATGCTTAAATTCCATGGATAGCTGCTGTAATCCTCAAAAACAAAGAGCTGTTTGCTGTGACTGTAGTTAAACAAATAAGGGTAAACAGCCTTTTGTGCTAGTCACCTCTCGGCCCTCTTCTGTTTGAAATGGAGTCTGGACGGAGGATGCAGGGATCAGCCACGTTGATAACGGAGGGTTTCAGGTCAGATTAGAAAGCGCGAGTCAGTGTTTGAGCCATCACGAAGAGGCTGAGTGACTTGATTTTTGTCTATGTTTTACTTATGTTCAAGGGGGAAAATGGCTAAATACTTTCTGCACATATACATTGAGAAATTAACGACTTTAGTAGCCCAACGAGAGATAGTTTATTTAAAGGACTGTGCCACAAAAATCGGTTCGTGTAAAATGTTGAGTATCAAATACAGGATTACCATGTAGTTTAAAAAGGTTTGTGGCTTGCTTCTTTGCAGAGGACGTCAATGTGTTAAAAATTCTCAAAGCCGTATATCTTGCAAACACTTTCTGCGCAACACAGTTAAATAACCGTACATCTTCAATGTTGCGAAGCACCGCCAGATGTAGCATAATGTGACGTAACTTGAAGATCGAGGCGTGGAATAAAGTATTCAAGTCCAGTGCAATGACAAATCTATAGAGTACTAGCAGCCCGGGGTTGCAGGGGCTCATACTGCCGGATATCAGCGAAACAACGAAATACACTTGAGGACTGCTAGTTAGAATAAAACATCCATGAGTTTAAAAGTTTGTCAAATGTCATGACACTGTTTAGTTTTTTTTCTTACTAGCAGAAAGGATTTAACAACGTTTTTATTAATTTCATTCTAGTCTCTGCCTCGATGACATTCACGTTGTAAGTACGCATGTACATGTGCTTGACTGACCAAAACACCACCTTACTGACTTACATTATTAAGCGCAGCAACCCGTTGATGGAGCTGTAGCTTCTAAGTCACCCCAATCGTTGGTCTGGTTGGTTGAAGGACTCTCCATTTACATACAGAGTCATTTGAACTATGCACCTAACCGCTCTTGTGCAGAGAATATACAGAGCAGACCCCCCAGACCAATGCTCAATCTCAAATCTATCGAGCTTGGCTTGGTTTTGTGATAGCCAGACTACTCACAGAGGTCTCATTGAAATGAATGAGGGGGCTGCGTGTTTTAACAAACTTATGCTGCAGCAGTGGTTTGAGGAGTTCCTATGGATGTTTTAATATGTTCTGCACATTTATATTCTGTTTTCCATAACACTCAGTTGCCTTTGGAAGAAATTGTATCTGCCAAGAATCCAAGCTGGCTACAGCTGTCGTCCGCCACGAATGAGCCCACTACGAACTTTCCAGGACCACCTTTAACATGTTTGAAACTATAAAGAGTATTCCTTTGGAGTGCAAGCATTGTTTTTCACCAAAAACTTTGCAGTGGCACCAACTGTCTTTGACCTGTCAAATTTGACTAAGTGTTTCTTCTGATGCCATAGCACTGCTCCATCTAACATCCTTCGGTGTTTGACAGACTCAGCACACATAGCGTTCATTCCTCCAAAGAGCGGCACTGGAGAGAGATGGCTGGATTCCCCCATTCCAGAGTGGCACAGAAAGCATCTGAGTTTTACAGCTTGGTCATGGTCAATAAAAACCAGTGGATTCTTGGAGCCTGTGCACTGCTCGTCCTACAAAGTGTCAAGCAGTTTACGGCTGGGCAGGGACTATAAGAGCTGCTAAAGTACTGGAAACTACCTCTTTATCACTGGTACCACAAAGAGTTTATGGCGAGTGAAGTGTTCCTCGCATTACTGCGCCACTAGAATCCCAGCTACTAGCCTTTAGTGATCAAAATGGATTTATTCTAAGACATCATATAGAAATCATTGAGTTATACAAAATAAGAAACTAAAGAAATTATAACTAAAATATAATAAAGTGATAACAAATGTATTGAGTTATTTGACTTTGATAGCCATTCAGTAAATTGGGCAAAGATGCGTGAAATAATTTAACTATATTATGAAAAAAATCAATTTTTCTGGGATCTTGGGTGTTATTTTGTATTTCTAGTGCTTCCACACGCATACAAACTTGGGGGGGGAAACGATCCAAGCTGTTTTGAGTGAGATACAGGTTTCTGAATGTTCTCTGCCTTCAGTCTCCGGGTGAGCTGTTTAAAATCTGCAACTAGCCGAGACGAGGTGGCTAACGGTAGCATGCTAGCGCCGCATAATAGCTCATTCTCAATGACATAAACTGCTACAACACACACCAGTTCACTGTAAACTTCAAAAGAACTACTTCCATGTCCCTGTTCTGCAAGTATTCAGCAAGTGACCCTTGTTTAGAAGAAGTCTCCCAGCTAATCCTGCCTTGTACTGAACAAAGTTGGAGAAAGAGTTATCTAGCTGATCTGATCTTAGCGAGCTCAGCATGTGTGACTCCCAACAAAGATAGTAAAGCAGTGAGATGTCTCACTCTGGTGAAAACAGGATCTGCCGCAATGTGCAATAAAACCCAAATAGGGTGTTTTTTGAAAATGCAACAATGTAAACCTATTCTGGTACAACTCAAAATACAATTATGACCCTGGAAATGAGCATAATGTGGGCGCTTTAAGGGTTTACCTGATGAAGGTAAAATCAAGGTCAGAGGTTAGAGGTTCTTTGGTGACCAACATGCATCAATAATAAGATTTGTATTTGTTGAGGGGGTTAGACAGCTTTGCCCCTTGCTGCCGTATCTATGTTATTAAAATGTTGGTAATAAAGTGAGTACAAGTGATCCAAAGTGTGCAGTATTCTTTGCTTCATTTAAAAATGGAATACCAAATAAAAGATGATTCATGAGACTACCTAAGGTGAAGAAGAATGTCAAAAAGCTCCAGGATAACAACTACGTTGGTGATCTCTGCCCTAATGCAACTAGATATATCCTTGTTTTTTCTTTGTAGAGGTCCTACATTATGTGACTGGATTAAACGGATGAACAGTTTTAAATGTAAGTACTGTTTAGTCCCAGAGGTTCCTCATATCATATCTAAATCTGGAGGACGCCTGCCTGTCCTTTTAATGAGATACCTCTTTGTTCCGCCGAGCAGTTATTCACAGAAGGGTCACAGATTTTTAGTTCAGGTCTTATTGGGAAAACGACACCTTTCCTCAGTGATGGAGAGGACACAGGAGGTCTTTCTTCAGATCTCAGTGCCTTCTACTGTGTGTTCAGGTCCAGTGTAAATAGAGGGAGGGAGGGAGGGGAGAGGGTGTCCTGATCATCCTGTAAGCCACATAATCCCCTGCTGCTGAGGGACAAGGCCTAGCTAAGTGTGTGTGTGTGTGTGTGTGTGTGTGTGTTTGTGTGCATGTGTGTGTGTGTGTGTGTTTGTGTGTGCATGCGTGTGTGCATGCAGGCATGAATGCATGTGACATGCTATTTGCAATGCATACCTCTCCAGCTCCAGTGGCTTTTAATAAAATTGACAGGGACTAACACTGAACGTCTCAGATTTCGGTCTCATCAATGGCTGCTAAAACGAATTTCCCCTCTCCTTTCCACCTTCAACTCACATGCCATCACTACAAGCCAAAACACACACACACAAAAAAATGTGTTTTGTATTTGGCTGAACTTTGTGTATGAGCAATTAGCTCTTGGCCCAAAATGATGGATAATTCCATCTCGTCGTAATTCAAGAGAGTTTTCGTATCATTCATTTCACAGAAATCAACAGCAAGATTAAGTATCTCATGCTTACTGTAGAAAGAAATGTGAATATTTTAGCATGAACTGATCAAATATGAAGTGACTTAGGACTGGGAGCCACTTAGCACTCACATTTTAGCCAAAAAACTCCCATTACAGATCTGATTCATGGAATGAACAGCGCAATGAAATCACCCCATGGTCCTGCCTGCTAAAGCATTACAAAGACAACTGAGGATTTCTAGGTCAGGCTAATAATTGGAAAAACTGACTACGAGTGCGGGGGTTTTCTTTACCATAGACCGCAGTTAGTTTCATTACTTAAAATAAGAAGAACTTCTACCAACTTGTATTTAAAATTTCTATCAGGGTAGGAAACCTGTGGTCTTTAAAATGCAAGTGTGCTATTTTACTGGTGACATGCGTAAGGTGGATTGGCAAAGGCCACACTGTCTCTGGACACATTATCAATCAGAGGGCTGCCAAGTTCAACATGGCCAGACTGAAGGGGAAGAGTTCAGGGAAAGGAGCACGCCTCCTTTGGCCAAGCTGTTACGCTGCCGGGTCCCACAGATGACAGAATCCAAATGGATTCTCCAGATATTTCTATGCAGCCACTGGTATATGTGGCGACCAGAAGAGAGGAGAAAAAGGAATGACAGAGAGAATATGAGAGAGTGAGAGAAACAGAGGAAGACAGGGAGCAGCATACTTTCCGAGGCAAAGCACCCTGCTGCTCAAACCTCGAGCCTCTTTAGAAAAAGGATGGAGTGTTTGTGAAATGTACCTCTTTTTCAACACAGGAAAATGTGGCATTGATAGATGGATGGTGTGCAGTTCAGTGGCTGCACAGTGTAAGGTAATGCGGGAAAGATAAATACATTCCCCATACCACAAAAAGGTCTCTTCCTGTTTAAAAAGTGAATCCTGCATGAGGATTCATGAGTTACAGTACATTGGCCTCCGTTTAACACTTTCTCATGAGAAGAACATGGACAGTAGTGCTGCACTTCTTTTGCCTGTAGTAAAAGTCTGCAATCAGCAGACCACAATTTGTCACATTATCACATCATCCAATCTCTGGACGCCCTCGAACCTTGTCAACATCTCGAAGCATTTCATCAGCTTTAAGCTACAGCTGCATTGGGACCATTTAGCAAGAAAAACACTGACCAAAATGTAATTGCAATCACCATCCAAGAAAAGAAAGCTAAGTCTTGGTGTAAAAGACTTGATATTTGCATCATGTAGATGCAAAATGTGATGCATGATTTACTAAAAAGCCCTCTTTGATCTCATAGTCCACGTCTCTCAGCCTAAACAAAGAGAACATGGTCATTTACAGCAGAGAAGTGCTGCAGCAGAGGGAATCCAAAGACCAGAAAGTCTTAACTGGCAGAAAACTGGCAATTGAGAAGGCTGTCATGACCACTTGGGACCACAGCATGTGGGTGCTGCCAGCAGCATCTGGACGAACAAGACTTGCAGCTTTGCAGCAGCTTGGTGACTCTCCAACAAACTCTCTGGCAAACACTGTACAAGGGGCCCGATGCAGAGAATGATGTTGACTGGTCTTGGAAAAGCTGCAAGCAGGGGTGGAGAATTGTTGCAGTGGGATGGTGGGGAGCAGCAGCAAGGTGCATGGTGACACAACTGCCAGACAGAAGGTTTATATTGGATGATTCTGCAAAAAAACGTTGGATGGCATTCAATGACATTTTATAATGGTCTAAAATAAGTATTTCTGCAATGTCGATGCATGGCAATAACAATAATTAAAGAATTAGGATTGATAGGATAAGGGTTAGGGTTAAGGGTTAGACTAAGTTTTAGGGTGGGACTGAACACAACCACTTCCACACCATCACTTTCCATCTAGCTACATATAGAAAACACCACTTTCTTCATTAGTACAAACAGTTGACATTGTACATAAATCGCATGCCACAAATCATCTAATAATTCTAAGCCATACTGGGCTGTGGATGGACAAGAAGGGAGCATGCAACGGACCTGAGAGGTCTGACGGTGCAGCCCAACATAACTTGCAAAATACATCCATATTAAACAACATTTATTGCACATCCAATGTCAATCTGCAGTGCAAATACAGGAAGTAGTGCCCTCTCAGTGTAGGCAAATGTAGAATGGAGATTGGGATGGTGGATCCAGATGTAGCACGTCTGGCTGTCATGCAGGAAACCAAAGTTTATGTCCTTTATTGACTACAGTCTTTTGCTACCCTTAACCTTAACCACATTATGTGTTGTAATGCACACATTGGCATTGGCACATGGCATTGGACGTTGCACTGGATTTAAATAGCACTGCATTCAATTATCCAGTATCCAGTTCTTGTCTGGCGATAGTGTTGGATGGTCAGAGCTCTGGGAGGCTTCTTTGCCCATTACCACAATGGTTTTAAAAGAACAATGATGGAGCCTATCTTCAGCGGTTTTGTAAAAGAACGCTTTGTTGGTATTACGAGCAGGCGCTAAAAGCTGCAAGCAGGTATCATAAACACAATCCCCCTTAACAATAAAACATTCTACTGAGCACAACAGGTCACGGATTTGGTTGAAGTGTGGAAAAAGTTCTCAGATAATGCAAAACTTTGAGCTTTTCAGAAGAATCAAAGACTTGAAATGTTGATGTATAGAAAGATAGATACATTTTCCCAAAATCTTTCCAGGCACTCTTTGTTGCTTCAAACACCTAAACAGCATTTCTTGTTAGAAACACCATGATGTCTAAGAATCAAGAGCACCACATGCAGTGCATGTGCTGTTCCCGACTAAATGGGCAGCAGGGGATATAGGCCATCAGGCCATCAAAACTCTGAACGAACTGCAGAGCGGACTTCAAAATGGCCATATATCAGCAGGTTATAACTTGTGAAATGTTGTACAGACTTTCATGGTCCCCAGAGGATGAATCCTCACAACTATTTCTCTGGTACCACCATGAAGTTCTGTGTGGAATGTCTTAATAACTTGCAGCGGCTGGTTGATGGTTTTACATTAAAATTGTCTCTTTAAGAATGACTTGTAATAACTTTGGTGATCACTTCAATTTTCCTATAGCGCCATCATCAGGTTTACATTTTAAAGTTTGCCTACTACTTTGGATTATGACCAAATACCTGCAAAACTAATGACATTGCAAGTTGGAATATAGCCTAGCTCAAGAACAGTTTAGTACATACAGTGTACAGTCTCACAGAGCTGCTAGCATGGCTGTTCTTTGTTAATATCGTACCAATAACATTTACTATTTTTGTTGCTTTAGATTTGCTTACTATATACTGGCCACTTCTACATTACTCCCCCACTGTACAGAGACTGGGATTCAAAGACTGGCCCCCTCCTGGCCCCTAATCTTCCATCAGTCACCAAGTTCTCAAGAAGGTGTACAAACCACTCCAGGTTCAGGTTGAGGCGAAAGCAATCAATTACTGGAAAAGAGAACACTATAGATGCTGCTGATTTCCCACAGAAATCTTATATCTTCTTTTCTTTTTGAAATTGGCAGCTGACAAAGTCTACCACATGTGGAAAATCTTTCATAACTTTGGGACCGAACCAAACCATTAATAATGGATTGTTATGCAAAGCGGCACAGGAGTCACAGGGACAATCAATTATTATAGTCATTTTAACATGACATTTGGGGAGAAGTGATGCTCCTCCAGGACATTATGTGCAAATTGGCCTAATTGGAGGATGTCAGCCAAAGAAATGTGAATAATGAGGTTAAAAACCTTGGCTCTATGGCGTTTTGTTGGCGATGCTGCTAATGTACAGTCACGCTGCTCGTCTCTGACAGAGAGATCAGGATCCATGTCCTGAGAAACCCTGGCAGCTAGTGGAACATTGCACCTAACCTAGGTTGCTTCATATATCCTGTGCTGTTCTGGGCTGGGTTGTACCCTTAATGGAAAAATCTGAGATTTAAATCCTGGATTGTTGGTGGAGGGTTTTCTTTGGGTCGCTTTCCCTTCTCTGGTGGAAAAAAAGAAAAACTCCACAGTAACATTTAGATTCTACCCCTCCTCTTTCTCAGAGATAGTCAGCCAAATTCCACTTAAAGCCCTTTACCCACGCGCAAAACAGGGATTCGCCACCAACAGTATAGGTAATTACCATTATTCCACATTTAGATTAAGTTTGCTTGTTCAAAATCTGGGCTCCTGTCCATCAATGAGAGTGGAGCAGTAAAACATATGTGCAGGGATGAATGTGAACTTAAAGAGAAGATGTAACCGTGAAAGAGTGATGAATGATAGAAGAAAGGGAACAATAATGCTGGGAAAGGAAAGTCGAGACAAGATGTCAAACCGGCTGCTTTTTTATTTATGAGCTTGCTGGAGCTGGAGAGCTCTGGGACAGATACAGCCAACCTTTATGAATAAATAAAAAGGTGCACTTACTGAAATAAAAGCCTCTCTCTCCGCACACAAACTGCAGCGTGTCGACCAGCTCCGCCCCGCACAGGGTCTCTGGGCCCGCCCCTGTTGCCGTCGGAGTCAGGGTGAGGACGCACAGCAGTAGTGAGAGGGTGTGGCTACAGGAGATACAGCACATCGCACTCTGCAGCACAGGGAGAGAGGGAGAGCTTTAACATGTCAGCCAGAGCATCACCAGAGAGAGATTTTCATTGAGTTTAAGCAGTCACACTTTTATAGTCACTGCTTTCATATACTGGCAACTGAGTAAATCTGCTGTGACAGTTGGTGGCCAAGCGCCTTGCTCAATGACACATCGGTGATGGCAACACTAAACATGTTTCCACATAAGATTGAACCCAGTGAGCTGAAGGCTTGTTTCCCTAACTACCAGGCTTTCGCTCTCCTAAAACTTTACAGGAGTTTGGATATGTGGAGGAAAACGTATTAAATCCAAACTACCATTTGGTGCCGGAGTCAAACAAGAGGCTGCCCGGCTCAGATGCTCCCGAGCGCCTGCGCGCAGGCGAGCATGCGCGTCCAAATTTAAAACATACTTCTCTCATTATCATCTCGATATTCAGCCCCTGTCGCCTACATGTCTTCCTAAGTTAATAAGAAACCGTATTAATTAATTAAATTAAAAAATATATAGTTAATCACCAATTGGTAATGAGGCTTCATCATTCATCCCTGTGCCAAAAACAGCTGTCAGCGCGTTGTTAGGCACAGAACTACACCAAAAGTGCTTAAAAATTTAAAAAATAGGAGATTCAAAAAGCACCAGGGATCTTTCTGATCCAAACTGTGTGATGGAAAACGGCTCTCCCGCCAAACCCAGCCGAGGAAGCTGTGTGGGCCAAATATACATAATAAAACGAATAAACACAGGACACATCCATCCACATCACAACCCCGACCGCACGGCCCGACGCCCTTCCTTATTTCACGTTAAGCTCTCCTCTGTCTTTACCCCGCAGCCTCAGGTTCTCAGGTTAGATATTTAGCACTCAATAATGCAGACTCAGCAGTAAATACTTTGAAAGTTGCAGAGCTGCATTAGGACTTTCTGGTGAAAAAAAAGCGCATGGCGCACAGAAGCCCTGAGGATGAAAAGCCATTCATCCGAGCAGTGGAACGCATGCACAATTCATGTCAAAATCTCCAAAAGAAAACAAAAAAAAGAAGTCATTTAAAGCAGAAGGTGAACAATCTCTTGCTAACTGTTGAAAAAGGAAATATCATCAAGTCATGCAGAACAGTTGCTGAATAACTGAATAAAAATGATAAAAATCAGAATAAATCCCCATTTGTCATGCACTTAAAAACAGTTAAATAATCAAACTTGTTTGAGTTGAAATAGGCAAGGATGCTCTGTGCACATATAGAGCAAGGTGATAAATATATAGTGTCAAAGGAAAGCAGGTAAGTTACCTTAAAGACATCACATAAATGCCACTGAAAGGAAAGAGCGCTAGACATCCCCACGGGTCTCCGCAAGACAAAGCCCGGCGAAAATGAACTTGTTTGAAGTCATTAAAAACGGGGAGAAAGAGGATGAGATGCGGGCAATGTCACATCTCAATATTCCGACTTTGTTCCATTGCGCAGGCTCGTTTTGGAGAAGTGAGATTTAGCGAACAGGAGACGGATTTAGAGAGAAAATCCCTCACATTTATCTACATTACACAGACATTTTCAACAGGAAACAGCTGGGGCAGCATTTGCCTCCTACTCGTCCTAAGTTATTCATTAAGGATTTTGGGCACATATTCAAATCACGTCATTTCTCTTTTTTCTCTCAGAACGGGATTGAATTTTGATCTCTGTAAGACTTGGTTAGTAGTTCAGATCAAGATAGAAAAAGCCGTGCTGCCCCACCAGCAGCTCCCACTCACACAGATCACTGTTCTGTGCGCTGAAAGCTCATGGAGGAGAAGTTAAAGACTAGCTGGAGGTTTAGACGGCTGCTGCTTGTTGTGCATCATTTGGCACTGCAGTAACTCAGCAGCCCTTCCATCCGAGGTCTGATTTGATTAACTCAAAAATGAATCATTAAAAACACTTTCCCACTTAGTCCCAAATGTAGGCTACCACTAACTTGAATGTCCAATAAGAACAAAATGAAAACAGCCACATGTGATATGTGAGTGAATATAAAAAAGAAATTGTATTGCAATGCTGAGCAAATATATAACCTGAGATAACCAGAAAAGTCTAATCTGAAATCCTGTTCTCTCTCAACTCTGTGCTTATGTGCAGGATTTATTCCTTTTTTCCCACTTTTTTCTGTGATTTCTTCTCAGAAATAAGGAATTGCTCTGGTTTCTGTGTCGATACATATAGGTTGTCGGCCAATGAGATCTAATGACATTTGATGTGTTGAAGAACTGAGTGACTGATGTGAAAAAAGTGTGGAAAACAAAAAAAACGTTTGCATTTATGAGAAGAAATACATTTATTTCATATTTTGGCCAACTTCCTTAAAGCAAACTACAGAGCCAGATGTTGCTGTAAGACTTGATGGCACCCCCTGTGTAGAGCCACCCACCCTCATGAGTTACAGCGAGGGACCCGGTTCCCACTGTGCCATACATGACAGACCACAGCTTCACACGAGGCCAGGGCTTAAAGAGACTTGTTTCCATCAGGACTGGCATATCAACACTGATCCAAGCACTGAACACGAGATCAGTGCTGTGACCCAATCATAAAACAGGACACCAGCACGTATCCCAGCATGCTTGGCCAGTGTGTTGAAGTGCATCACACGCAGGGTCGGATCCAAAGGGGGTCGAGGCTAAAAACAAGCAACAGTTAGGGTTGTTGGAGTAAAGTGGGTCACAACAAAAACAGATCAAATGTCCTGACGTGACACCAACAGCACTGAATGGCACTCATGGCACTGAGGCTGCAGAGACCACTCCTATCAAAACTTATAAATCAGTGGTTTCAAGCACGAGGGTCAGGGCTCTTGAAGGGGCCGGAAGATAAATGAGAGGGGTCACAAGTTGAAAAGAAGAATAAACTGTGAAATAAAGGCTTTTTTGTTGAGAAATACAGGACTGTTTTGTGAAAATGGTTCAAGTTAAATTACTCTCACAGTCGTATGCGACCTGTGGGAGGAGTCGTAGGTCGGCATCGGTTCATTTTCATCAGCCCAAATCTTTGGGAAGCATTGCGCTAAATGAGCAATTGGTTGATCAACAGAAAAGTTGTGATTGGTGACGCCCTTGGTCACCATGGTAACAGCGAGTTTGGTTTAATACAATGGCAAACACTTAGCCTGGATGCCAGCCAAATTTAGCCCCGCCCACAACATTTAAGGTTGGGACGTTTAATCTGGACTTGATCCGTTGTGGAGCTACTATGTTCAAACCAGAGCTGGTCGAACCAATGAAATTGTCAGGGCGGGCTTTATACGATGATGGACAGATCATCAACAGTAACGTAATCAACCACATCACCACGGTTGAATAAGTTTACATTGAGATGTGCAGATTGTGCCACCGCATCTGTCATGGAAGAAATCATTTTAAAAGAGGAACGGAGAACCGTGATTAAGGCATTTGTCGATTGGAAATATGTTTTTAGAGTCCTTCCTAGTGGATTTAGCACAAGTCCAACATGCGTCTGCGTTGCTCTGAATGGTTGTAGGTCCATCCAATTGACTGCGGAGGCATTTTCTTCCCTGGTTCGGTTGAAACAAGCCCCCATAATCGCAGCCCAAGGGAGCAGTGTCAGACTCGTATTCTGACTACAATCTGACTAGAAGACACTACTTTGTGTTTTGGGAAATTGTGATGAGTATTTTTAGGTTTTCAAAGACTAAGCAATGAATTGACAACAATAGTTGTAGTTGCAGCCCTGCTTTGCAGCCTCCCATCTATACAAAATGCTTGTTTTGCAGATGGTCGGTGCATTAAATAACCAATCTGCATTTAAAATCCCAGTTTCTTGTCAATCTGTGAGCTGACTTATCTTCCTCTCGGGACTGCTGCTTGAGACGTACAGCGATCAGTGTCTCTGCATGCCTCCCCTGGTGGATTGCATCACTGTCAAGAGCTGCTGAGACAGTGTTGAATATGATGATGATGATGATGCTCCTCCTCTGATTAGAGAGACAAAGCTGCTTTCAGACCAGGGGATGACCTTGTTAGCTTGAGGCCGGTCACTGACGCCGATAAGCCTCTCTGTTAGTAGCTGATCTTAGATGTGAAATCATCTCATCTTTCACTGACTCATTAGAAACCCCCACAACATAGCATATAAATGCTTCATCACAGACTTTCCTGTCATCATTGTGGTATGGCAATATTGATAATGGGCTAGTGCTGTACATCTGCTGATGCAGTAGTAGGAAGAAGAAGAAGAAGAAGGGGGTGGGGGGGGGCTGACCTTCCCTTGTTCGCCTAACTGTCTTGGTGCCAGGTTTCTCTCTTCCTCCCTCAGTCTGACTGTCTTTTCTCTTTGGTTGCAAACCCCCCCCCCCCCCCCCCCCCCCCCCCCCCCCCCCCCCCCCCCCCCCCCCCCCCCCCCCCCCCCCCCCCCACCACCACCTCTCCCTCCTTACCCCCCTGCAGCCTTTTCTGAGGAGACGTCCGCCCCATTGAACTCATTGACCAGCGAAAGGCTGGTTTTCACTCCCTTCTCTAGAAGAAAGTGTTCACTGCAAAAAATCTCTGCAAGTCATTTTGAACAGTAGTGAGTTTTAAAGTATAAGAATCACACGTTTGCTTCTGTGGAAGAGTTTAAATATGATGCTATCATAATAGTTCCACTTACTAACAATGCATTCCCAACTTTTAAAGGATATTTTTTTGAATGTAAGGCAATGTTTTTGAATATCAGTGAAGGGTTTGCCTTGTAAATAGAGAGTTACAGTCACAAAAGAGAAGTGATGCAAACAATTTGACATCAAGCAGAGTCACTTTATATTTGGAAGAATCTATATATGTTAACAAAAAGCAATGGACTTGCAAAAACAGACACTTTTTGCAGTGTTAACAGCATCCCGTCTGGTCTCTCCTGCCAAACAAATGTCCGAGGCAGAGAGACACACAGACAATGGTGCAGAATGCAAATGAATGTGAGTGGATGAAAGTGAGAGGACTGAGGAAGAATTAGAGTGGATGAAAAAGCCAGGGAGAGGGAGGATGGAGGCTGTGTGTGTGGGGACTGCAGGGCTGGTACCCGAGATGGGACGGAAATGTGTGAGGCTGGGGATATGTCTGGTCACACACACACACACACACACACACACACACACACACACACACACACAGGTCACTTGAGGACACACATGCAAGCGTGTGCATGTACATATACTTTGTGGTTAAACAAAGTATAGTGCTGGCACATGCACTCAAGGCAGATATTGTTATCAAAGCCCTATGCTGTGCCATACACTGTTCATATGGAAGAAATAAAGGTGCGTCATGGAGCAAAAGCAAGAAAAGGGGCGCTTGTTTTGATATGCTATGTTTCCGTAGTAACTTGCAGGGGTCACAGGATTTCTGCAAAAAGGGCCAGGAAATTCCGTGGTGCCTGTTGATGATCAAAACCTACTTTTTCAAAAATATCTCTGGGACAGTTTAACTGTTTGTGATCGCTGAACATGCCGGGAGTGGCAGGGTTTTCATCAAATTACATCAGTTTCTCAGGAAACTCAACTTGGAGGCTGCACCCCCCCCATTTACTTGTGATGGAAACAAAAAAGCCACATTCTCAATGTGGACTTTCAGCTGTTAGTTTCTCTGTTACCGGTCTGTTCAGCTAATGGGAAAGTGGCTTGTTCGTTGTAGCTGAACAACCAACAGAGAGGTCGACAAAAATTGGACTGTCTAAATTACGGGAAATCATTTAAGATGAAACAATACTTATTAGTTGTGTTCAAGATGCACAAATCAATATATTTACACAAACAATGGATCAAATGACTATGTGTTATATGAAAGGTGTTGCTTGTAGTGACAAACTGTGACTTACACAATCATATATATATATATATATGTATATGTTGGAACGCCTGCACTATGTCAATTGTACAGCGTGGTGTACAGTGTAGTTTTAAGGGCTGGAATTGTTTTTTAAACCTGGGTCGAGTGAATACAAAAAATTGCAGTGGTGATGGTAGCTTGGCTATTTAAAAATGGCGGGTTTGGGCAGGATGTCCCGTGTCACAAAAGTGACGAATAGTGACGCTTGCTGGGAACTTCGACCAAGGCGGTACTGGAAATAACCGTTCTAATGTGTAACAAACTGATCTGGACTGCCTGGTGGAAACACAATTATCATAGTGGAGCATTTAGCAGCTAAAGAGGCAGATATTTCCCCCCAGGAGATGGTGAAGAAGAACATTTCTGAAAAAGTGCTGCCTACTACAGCTGGAAACAAAGCTGATGAGAGCAAACAGACAGTAATTCTGCTTTAAAGATAACAAAGGCTAAATAAACTGCTGCTTGCTTTGATAATTTGGTGCTAATTCTCAGTGGGTTCATGGGAGCAAACCTACAAAAAGCTTTTTGAATTATCACTAAAAAAATATGGGTCCCCAACCTTTTTGGGGTGAGCCGTTTAAACTAATCAATTGTCACCCCTCATTAGAAGTTATGGCCTTAATAGTTCTATGAAAGAATGAATGAATTATGTTCATTGTTTCATTTGAAGGATACGACTCTGAGACATCACAATACTGCACTAAGTGCAGTTGTCAATCTATCCATCCATCCATCCATCCATTCATTCATTCATTCATCCATCCATCCATCCATCTATACTTTAGGGCCTGAGGAGATGAAAGTATCCAGTACTTCAAAAAGAAAAGAAAAACCGTTTTTTGTGCAACAGAAATATAGTTTTCTTTGTTATATAACTGATCATCATCTGGCCCCATGACGGCAGGTGCAACATGTGGCACTTTTCCTAAGTGTGTTTATATTATCTTGTCTACCCCCTGCCCTGTACTTGCGACACCATGGAAATCTCGAGACCTGTTAGATCCTGCAAGCATTCTGTCTATTACAAAATCCAGGAATCTTCCATTAACAACAAAAACACAAAACAAACCAATACTCAAAACATAGCATGTACAGTAATTACAGCCTTAACATGTTAACTAATCCTGGAGAGACAAACCACACACAAGGGCCAAATATCCCCAAAGAAATGCACACATTCAGGACTTTTTAGTGTCAGTGATATTGCAGCGACCTGTCCGTGCCATCTAGCTTTACTCATAATGTGCTGCCTCATACTACAATTAGAGCTGGACGAGGGCCTGCGCGAGATACCTCAAAGCATGTATGGAAGTGTACCGTTTGTGTTGTTTACTTATCCCAAGACGAGGAGTGGTGTTGGGGGGTAAGGGGCCATGGCTCCTTGGCACTCTCTGGCTGGCTGGGGAGTGGGTGTGGTGCTCCTCTCTGCCCACCACCTGGCACCGTGGAGGCTATGTCTTGTAAAGAGACCTCTGCCAGGCCTCAATTACGGGGGAATAATCCAGGACACACTGAAGCAATTACAGCTCCATATAAATCAATGTGCTTTGGGTTAAAAAGTGATCTGCTCCCAACACTCTGGAGAGGCTCTGACTCAGTTGGCCTTTGATTTTTTTTGTTGGAGAGACAGGAGCAGTTTCCAGGGAATAGGGGAGAGATGCT
The DNA here is from genome assembly GCF_013103735.1 of Etheostoma cragini. Taxonomy (NCBI): domain Eukaryota; kingdom Metazoa; phylum Chordata; class Actinopteri; order Perciformes; family Percidae; genus Etheostoma; species Etheostoma cragini. Next base: position 3,704,340 of record NC_048429.1, read on the forward strand.
GCTTTAGTCGCTGTGGTTTAAACTGTCACTCAGGCCGAGTAAACAGGTGACACGGACTGTGAGGAAGAGCAGAGGATAAATATTGATTTGAAGCCACTGTGTAAACAACCATTGGGAAACTCATGTTGCATAAAGGAAAACAATGCACAAACAAACAAGCTTCCCTGCAAATTACAGCGTAAACAGATGTATTTGTGCATGCTATCCATGAGGTATAGATGGTAATGAAGGATAAACACGGTATTATTTATGTATTTGGAAGCTTGCAGAGTCAAGAGCTTCCAACACAAGCTGAGGCAGCAGGGGGCAATGCTGACAGCTCTCCCTTGCTTGTGAAATACAGCCGCTAAGCAGCTGACGCTCATTATCACTGCTATACTGCCATCTTCTGGTTCCTGGAGCTACTGACAGCAACACTAAGCAGCAGTGTTCTGAAACCGGATTCACTAATGTGTTTTGCTTTTACTTTTAAAGGATGTTTGGGCTTCGCTGTGCAGAATGATGTCCATGTGTAGTTGGACATCTGCCAGACGAGAAACATTTTCTCTTTTCATCGTAAAATCTTTGTGTGTACGAGCAGGACTTAGGAAACTAGTTTGGGAGCAAATCGTGGTCCATACACAAGGGTGACACATGGAGACTTAAAGCCCCTTGTGTACGTATATACACACACACACACACACACACACACACACACACACACACACACACACACACACACTGTAGTTTGAACGTGAACATTATTTGCATATTTGTGGAATCTAGATTTCTTTTATGAGGGAGAAGAAGCTAATTCACTTATTTTGGTGTAATTCGTAATCAACGAGGTATTTGAAGTTTAAGGGAAAAAAACACTTCAGAAACAAATTATTATTAAAGCATCTTTCATACACTTCTACAGGAGATTTTTAATTATAAGACTTAATAGGTTATGAAATAAGGTGGACATATTACAAGTAAGTAAGTAATCTTCTAATCAGTGTGTTAATTGTTTGTAAGGCTGGGCAATATGGCCAAAATCAGGTCATTTCATATCTTAAAAATGATATATGTATCACCATATAGCATGCTTTCTGGTAATTCAAAAAATAAACAAGTCTAAAGAAATTACCACAGCGTAAGGCCTGTTCTAATCAAACTGTCGGAATTAAATACTTGACACATTTCATTTCAATTGTTTAGGAACTTTAGTGCCAAATGAACATAGCAGCGGCTGGTTTTTCGTGTATATAATAACCCAAAAGGTCTCAACCATGAAAGATGCCTCAAACTGTTTCCTGGAGCCCTGGTACAAAACTATAAAGATAATTAATGTACACTAACAGAGTTAAAATAATTGATCATCAAAACTGTTGCCAATTATTTGTTTGATTTCCTGTCGCTGGACTCTCAATCGTCATCGCTGTTATTTAAAAAGAAGGGAGCAAAAACGACATTCAAGATAATTTATTTCAAAAAGCCACGTAAGCGAAAACAATATATTGGCCATCACTATATACACGCCTCAAAGATCATCAATCTGCTTCATAGAACATGTGAATCAACACAGTAAAGCAATAAGGAGGAAAAAGAACCGACTTACAAATTGGTTAAAAAAAAGAAAGCGCAATCGAAGAAGAAGTGTTTTGAAGTGATGATACCAGCTCACAACATATCCTGATAGATATACCGTGTGTGTGTGTGTTTGTGTGTGTATATTTATATACACACACACACACACACACACACACAGTAGAGAAATGATGAAAACAACCTGCATGAAATACAAAGATTTCTACTCAAATTCTATTCTCACTTCATTAGCGAATGATGGTTCAACTTTCACGTTGTGACTGAGCGAGTGTTCCCAAAGAGACTTTTTATGGAGGAAAGCTAACCCACACTCCTCACATACGTAGCTCTTTGGCTTCCCGGCGTGAGTCCGTCTGTGTTTCTTCATGTGATAGGACAGCCTGAAGCCTTTATCACATATGTCACATTTGAATGGCTTTTCTCCTGTGTGGATGCGCATGTGCGACTTCAGATATCCCGACTGAATGAAGGCTTTCCCGCACACTTCGCACTTGTACGGGCGCTCCCCGGTGTGATAGCGGTTGTGGAGCCGGAGCTCGTTGGCGGTCAGGAAGGTCTTGCCGCACACCGTGCACTGGTGTGGCCTCTCGCCTGTGTGGATGAGCTCGTGCCTCTTCAGGGACGTCTCCTTCATGAACTGCTTCCCGCAGCTGTTGCAGGGATACCTGACGCCGATGTGGATTTGTTCCACGTGGTTGGTCAGCTGCAGCCTCGTGCGGTAGGCCATGTCGCACTGCGTGCAGGCCCAGGGTTTGTCCTCGGAGTGGGTTCCCATGTGCACCGTGAGCTCCGAGGCCGAGCGGTAACACTTCCCACACTGCCAGCACAGGAAGGGTTTCTCCCCGGTGTGCTTCCTCTGATGAACCGTCAGACAGTTGGAGGACCGGAACTTCTCTGGACACATGCTACAAATGTAAGGGAACTCTCCTTTGTGGATTCTCTGGTGGATGGCGAGGTAGGAGAGCTGGATGAAGGTTTTGTCACATTGTGCACAAGGATACGGCCCGGTGAACTCGTGCTGCTTCTCGTAGTGTTCCCTCAAGCGCCGCAGCAAAGTAAAAGTCTTATCGCACATTGTGCACTGCATCGGCCTGTGCATGAGCTTGTGTCTCTCAAAGGCGGGCTCGTTGGCGAGTATCTTGCCGCACTCTTTGCAGTAGAGCGGATCGTGAATCCTCTGGTGCACTTTGAGCATCGTCATGCTCTTAAACTCTTTCCCGCAGTTGTCGCATTTCATGACATCACTCACTTCCACCTTGCAAACGTTTTCCTGGTGCTCCTTCAACGCGGACGGGTATTCAAAGTGTTTGCCGCAGTTGGAACACCACACGGGTATTTTCAGGGTTGGTTGTGGGTCAGTGGTGGTGACTTCGCTTTGGCTGGGCCCAGCTCTCGGCTCTTTTTTCCACAAGAATCGGGCAATTTTCTTATGACAAATGGCATAAATCTGGTGTCTTTTCAGCCCGTGCATGTGTTTGAAACGCTTCTTGCAGTGGACGCAGTAATAAGGGCGGTCCTCTGTGTGACACTGTATGTGCCTGTTCAGTGTCTTGACACTGTCAAACGCCCGAGAACAGACAGGACACACTTTAGGTGATTTTTTCTTGACTTTTTGCACAGGCAAAGGAGACTCCTCAGAAGTGCCCACAGGTGCATCCAGGTGTAGTAATTTTTTATCAAGGTTACCTGTATCAGCTTCAGCCAAAATCTGTTCCACTGTCTTGCTCTGCTCCTCTCTGATTCCCTCGTGGCCGTGAATGATCTGATGCTTCTTCAGCGTGTCCTTGTACTTGAAGCCCTTCTCACAAGTGAGGCAAATAAAAGGACGCTCTTCCGTGTGAGATCGTAAATGCTTCGCGATGTCTGCCGTGCAAGGCAGGACTCTGCTGCAGATGGGACACACTTTGCCCTCTGTGGACGCCTCGGATGGCGGCTGTGGATTGGAGCGCTGCGTCTCTCTCTTCTTCGGCCTTTTCAGCTCTCTGCTCTTACAAATCTCCTGCTGGTGTCTCTTTAAGACATAAGGATTCTTAAATTTCTTCTCACAGAAACAACAGTTATAGGGGCGGTCCTCTGAGTGGGACCTCATGTGCCGCTCCATGTCTACTCGACGGCCAAAATACTTCCCACACAGAGTGCAGTTTTTGTTTTCCGACACCTCCGAAGTGCTGGGATCTCCTGCGTCCTCCTCTTTAGCGTTGTTAAAGATCTCATCCTTCTCATGAACGCGCATGTTGTGCCGGTTCATGTCGTAATGGTCTCTGAATCGTTTGTCACAGTTGGCGCACTTGTACTTGAATTCCCGTATGGCAGAATGAGTTTCCTGGTGTCGTCTCATGGCTGCAGCCCGCAGGAAAATCTTATTGCACACAGGACATGTCTTATTATTGGGATACTTCCTTCTTTGCCTCTTAGCGGTCGTTGAGTCCTTTTCTTTTACAGCTTTTCGATTTACCTGGAGCCTTTTGCTTTGTTTCAGTGGTTGAAAAGCTGCTGGCTTCAGAGCGTCACTGACATCCTCAGTTTCATTCTCATTTACTTCATCTTCTTCTTCTTCTTCATCCTCATCATCAGGACCCACCAAACTTGACGGTTGTTCTATCTGTATGTAGTCCAACAGTGTCACAGTTTCACCCTCCACCTGGACAGTCATACAACCTTGCATATGCTCTGATGAAGGCTGTAAGTGTATTTGGTCTGCATCGATGACGACCTTTTCCAGCTGAGGGAGGGAGAGCGAGGAGAGGATGCAATTCCCAAAGGAAGAAGGAATGGTCTGCGTTTCATCTGTGGGGGAAATAAGAACCCCATCAGTTTTATGATCAGTTGCTTTAAACAAAACAATCAGATAAGAAAAAGCGTGATTTATTCTCAAGAACCCACAGTTTAATCTTACATCCCTCTGCCATCCATACAGAGTGGCACTAAAACTGAAGTTGTTTAAACTCATCAATGAAATAAATTGAATGAATTAATAGAAGAATTTAGTTAGATACTGGTCTCACTTTTAAACAGAATAACCTGTGCAGAAACTAATGGGTTCATAATATCGGTAAACAACATGTTTTTGTGAGTATAATATAATAATGTATGTATGTATGTATGTATGTATGTATGTATGTATGTATGTATGTATGTATGTATGCTACCAGTCAAACGTTTGGGGTCACTTAAAGATTTCCATACCACTCTATTATAGACAGAATACCAGCTGATCTGAGTAGGGGGGCTATCTTTAATGCAATATCTACATTTATCATTATAAGCAACCATTCATCCAATGTTCCAAAGGCACATTCTGTTCACTAATCTGATATCATTTTTAAAAAAGTGAGGAAACATTGGAGAACCCTTTTGCAATTATGTAATCACATAATGTAATCTTAAAACGGTTGCCCTGGTTAAAGAAACAATGCAACTGATCTCAGCTGGTATTCAGTCTACAATGGAGTGCAAAGGACATTTTTAAGTGATCCTAAACATTTGACCGGTAGTATATGTATGTATATATTAGTTATAACTGACTGAATTGAATGAAGGTTATAATACTGCACATGCAGCCTAGATGGACACATACTCACCAGATAAATCAAAATGGCCTAGTGTTGTGTGGTAGAGGAGCACAGTTTTCAGGTGCTGTGGGTCAGGAACAGAGTGCACACACTCCTCCAGGGCAGATGGGACAGCACTAAGCATGGATGCAGTCTAGGGAAGATTAGCAAGAAGAAAATGTAAATACAGACTGAGCTTAAGACACACGCTCAACTGTCTTACTTGTATGTTTAAAGTTGGGCTACTCAGAAATGTGTGTAATTTTGTCTGTAGGTTCTCAGGTTTTGAACACAGGGCAAACATACATGGATATAAGAGAGTTTAAGCAGAAAAACATGCTGATGGGTAATTCTGAGCTTCAAACAAACAACAAATACTGATAGTGAAAGGTAATATCAATAGATTTTGAGAATGTAAACAGGAAGTATAAAAGTCAGTGAGATTTCATGAGTTACACTGTGGGCTACAACTTGAGCCCTATTGAATTGCCTTTGTAAACAACTTGGCACCATTAAAAGAAGGCCTAATTATCTATTAGCAGCTCATGTTCGCTATGTACCAATGGATGTGCAGACAACTATCACTGAAATACGTTGATACCCTAGAAAACTGTGAAATGTGATGCTTCAGGGCAAGTTCTGCAGTTATAAGGATCATCTTCCTTCTAAGATTTTTTAAGCGTATGTACGGCATTTATTTGCAACGAATATCAAAGATCATGATATCCTCTGGAAGTGCACACCGGATCCCAAAAACAAGAGCTGACTGGTAAGAAGTTGTCTACAGTAGTTCCAGTACCTGCTGAATATCTGGTACTGGAAGAAGCTTCTCCAGTCTGGAGAGGAAGTCCAGCATTAGCACCTGCAGAGCGCTCTCATAGTCAGGCCCAAAATCCGTCGGAAAAACATCCTGGAACAAAGTTTACGGTTAAAAGTGCCCCACAACCACTGCATATTATAACGCATATTCGGAGAAGAATAGTATAAAGAAAGTCACCCTATAAAACACAAGTTTAACTTAACACATAAATCCAAAGAAACAAATCACAAACCTGGAAAAACCTCTCCTTCTCTTCAGCGTCTTTTAACAGCAATTCAATTTGATCCACAAAGTTTGATTCTGGAAACTCGACCTCTGCAAAACACGGCTGGAAGAAAAACATGCACAAGCCTAGTTTAAGCAGACGTTTTTCATCAAAGTATTACATTATTCATCATTGGACGACAGCCCTGCTGACCCGCATGTTGCATTTAAAGAGGCTAACCTGTGCTGCCCAAGTGGATATGAGGGTCCTGATCCGCTCCAGGTGCATCTCGATGGTTTCTGGATCTCTTATCTGCTCGGCACGACACATTTCAAGAACCACCTGGAACGAAAGGTTTCCCCTCAGGGTAAATACTCCTGACATTAGCACCTGGAAATGTTATTCACTAACAGCACACACACACACACAAGTCAGAACTGGGAAATCTGAGTGTCTAATAACCCTTCAGACGAGACATACAGCGCTTTGCAGGTGGATGCTGATATTTTCTGCCAAAGAAATATTAAACCCCTTCATCAACTTCACTGTTTGTTGGGCAATAATTTAGCTTTTTATAGTTTAGATGTTGTGAACTGAGTCACAGGGGACTGCTGGAACGCAGACTGCTTGTTTTGACAGCTAAACATCTGCAAAGGGGAAATTAACTGCCGTGGTTGTCTGTTAATGTTTCCTTTTCAAAATCCATCAACTGTCTTCCCAAACACACAATTATAATATCCTCCAGTCTTACCCGCGCTCGGAGCCCCAGGAGGAGTTGAGCTTTCTGATCTGCATTCAAAAGTTCAGGGACAATTTCTGAAACTGTGCTGATGAACTCCTCCACCATCCCATATTCCTGCACGCTGCCCCTCTGGACGGCCTGCCACATCGCCGCGGTAACCAAGCGCAGAGGGGGTATGAAGAGGCGAAGAGACGGCAGCAGAAGAGGTGACTCTAGAAAATAGTTCACAATGTCCAAATCTATTAATTTAAAATCATATTAAAATAAGTTAAGCCTAACATTGTTACTGTTTATAAAATCTTTTACACAAGCTCATTTCATATTTTTGAATGAATTACACACATACCAATAACAAATATGTATAAAATTAACAGCAGACACTATTGTCATTACAGAACACTACTGTATACACAGATGGTCAAATATTAAAATATTGGCATCATAGGAGATGAATCAACTTACTATTGTCAGTGTCAATCTAATTTTAAAAGAGGCCTCTGTTTAAATTAAACCACTTCTACAAGCTTCTTTGTCTGGCAGTGAAACAAGTATAGCCTTATGGGCAGGCTAAACTGTAAAAATAAGACAAATGACTTATGTTAAAGGGCTTTCGTGACTAGATTAATTAATTCATCTAGTGGCACAATGCCAAACACATTTTTTATGATAATACATTGAATATTTTAAGCCCTAGTTCAAGCATCAATAAAGTAAAGTAAACACAGCTAATATTGTAGCTTAATTATACATTGTCTGCAACCCCAAAACAAACCAGTAGTAGTATGCCAAACCTACATGACGTTGCTTTAATGTACCGGTATGTAAATGATTGTGTGTTAAATAAAACACAGATTTATCTATTTAATCTCAATTTAACTTGAAATAATGACTCCGATTTTTCATGATATTTCCAAACAATTCCTAACAATATTTTTAAATTATTATACAAAAACTAAATGAACGTTACCCTGGTCTACGGGTCAGTTACCCCGGGCTCCGGGTCAGTCACCCTGTTACCCCGGCGTGCCACTAAAAATCCAAGTGGAACCTGGTTGCCTTCACGGACTAACAAATTGTGTCGTAATTATGTAACACCACATATGAGTATCCAAGCAAAGTGGTAAATATATATTGTTGCAAACCAGTTGATTTAATGGTAATGTAAATGTGACATTGCTTTTACTTTTGGACATTTTGTGTTTTTCTATTTTAGCTTTTAGCTGTCTAGTATTTTTGTTTTTAGCAACTAGCTAGTTAGCTATGCATTTTAAGTTGAAGCCCACGAAGGCAACGTCTGTCAGCTGACTGTTAGTTCTTAGTTGCTAACTAACGCTAACCTATGCCAACAGTTAGTTGCTTCTAACGTAACGTTAGAGCGTTTCTATCGAGATCAAATATCAGTATGGATTAACTACCCAACAAGCGAAGAACTAGCTTAGCTGAGGCGAAGCTCCATCTGATAACTAACGTTACCCCACACATAAACTCGCTAGCGCTCGGCTGTACACAAAGCCACCGCCATCTCAGAGCGGGGTACGCCATGTTTGAAATCGGGCGCACACATTCCAAAAGAAAACCCGATAGCTCGCGATGGGTGATATATGTTTAAATTATCATTGACTTACCGTTTTCGGCGGTGTATGGGCTCTCCATTTTACCTCGGAAAATATTCAATGAGATAAGCTAATGAGCTCGGGGTTGTTGCGAGTCCACGTCCGCCCGACCCTGCTGTGCAAGTTGGCGGGGAGGAAGGGCGGCTCGATATTCTGTTCGGAGTGCGCAGGCGTAGTGAACGACACACGTTTTACTAGTTTCATTCAGTAGCCACGGTTTATGGCGGGTTCATGTCCACTAATACGACCTGCCAAGACATTTAATATGTTAGCTTTAGTCTAGTAAACAATAGTGTGTATTCTTTTGACCAACTTTAGGGTTGCCTGCAGAGGAAACATGTGGTTCTTCTTCGCTTTGGGAAAATCAGGCTTACATGGAGCTGTTCTGGTGTTTACCGCCGCCCAATGGCTATTTGAGGAAATGAGCCCAAACATTTATTTTTAAAACAAGCATCTTCTGTAGTACATTTAAAAAATGTTTTTCAATATTCCCTATTTCATATAACAGAAAGGTTAAATAAGTAATTTCACTCCATAACCCCCCTGATAAGTTACTTCTTTACCTATTGTAGTGAATAAGTTTTCTGTTTCGTCGATAAAACCAGAGATTATTTTCGGCTGTGATAGACATTATATATCAGCGGCAGAGCTGCAAATAACAATTATTGCAATAAAATACTTTATACTTTTATGACTAGTTGCCATTGTTGCAGTTTAAATTCCTGTTGTTCAACTTATCAAATAATGAAGTAATTGTTCCAGCTCTGATATTTGGTATACTTGTTGTCTTTAGCATAAATTAATCTACTTAGTTACAAAGTTACATCAGGGACAGTTCAGCTTCAGCAAAAGTACATTGAAGTAAAATCAGAAGACTCATCATGCTTTACAGGTTGCTGCAATTAATTCTGGGAAAATTGCCTCCACTTTTCTCAAACATTGCCATGGCATGCACTAATCAGAAAAGGGCAGACTTGATATATTTCTTCATAGTTCATGTAATACGTGGTATTATTGATAATGTCAAGCAATATTTACATCCAAATATTTAGCCATTTTTTTTGTGGTATGAGAAAATAACAAATTTCCTATCTATGTTATTTAATATATATAATGTATTATATTATTATAATGCTATAATAACCTAACTGTAAGCCTATAGCTATGTATCTATTTATATATATATATACCGTGTATATAAAGCACTATTACTGAAGTGGCACAGTCATGGTGGTATATTTCTTAATGAAGGTGTGTTGGTAGGCCAGTTCCTCCGTTGGTGCAGTGTATTTCTGTGAAGACAGAAAAAAAAGGAATCCCCCAAAAAAGGAATCACAGCCAAATTCTCCTCCAGACTTTTTATGACCTTGTATTTTTCTTCATCAGTGTGACTGCAGACAGTCCGCTGGCTTTGGGAGGGAGCTGTCATGACGTTTAGTACCTCGAGTTATTTGCTCGCTAGAAGTAAAAGGATCGATAAAACGTCCTGCTGCCGGGCTCTGGACACATTTGGCCCATTTTTATTCAGGGGATGCTGCAGTGTCCTTGTAATAGCGTTAGTCCAAACCAAGACTGTTGTGTGCGTTTGTATATTGTGTTGCTTTATAATATCCCTAATTTTGCTCCACATAATTTGTTCAGTCTCTCGGGTTATATAATAAGTTTTATAATAAATAAAGCAAAAAATAAAAAAGACCATTCGGTTTAAACTCTGGTCGTTTATTAGCTGTCCACAAAAGCATGTCATGAACAACAGAAATTGTAGCATGAGTGTAACATTCCTTTTTGTAGTTATACTCCACCACATCCCTGCTTCTCACACCATGTATAATTTATATTATATATATTTTGTACAATATACATGTTCTCATCGAAGGAAAAATAAAAGCAAAAGCTCGTCCCCTATTCCTCCCCTGTAGATTTGAAATCTAGTGAATATCCCATGCATGTTTCCACTGCGTCTAGGAGAAATCTTGTTTATTAGCAGGAACAAATACGCAGGCAAATAAATGCTCAGACAAATTAAGGGGAGTGTGTTGTTTGACAACGCTGGTGTACAAAGCACATTCTCAACATTAAACAAGAAGAGCCATGCAAACCGACATTTACTCTACGGATTTGACCCATTATGAATCAAAAGCGCCAGCACAGGGATAAGCTAAAGTTAGTTGTTTGCTAATGGCATCACGTTAGACTAGACTAATAAAAGAACCAGAGATTAAGTCTTTCGGCTTATGCTCTTATTCTAAATATTCAGCTGCTGTTTGATCACAATAAGACTAAGCTCACTGTTAAGATACTAATGCTTTTGAGTGTGTGTGTGTGTGTGTGTGTGTGTCTGTGTGTGTGAGAGTGAGTAACACTGGCACAAGAAGTGCTTGACATCATTATGAACCTTTTTACCTCTGCGGAGACAAAATGGTTTGCATCTTTAAGTTACATTTCCCCTTTAAATAGCACACTTCAGTTCAAATGTGGGCATGTGTGATGATTCAATAAAGTGAATTATTCCAACCAGAGTCTAAATAAATTATCATCTTCATTAAAGCCATCAGGGTAAGATCAACTGACTTAAAGTTAGACTTAGAGTTAAAGACATTTCAAATAAAACACACCATGTGATGTCACATAAACTATAAACCAAAAATAGTAAATTCAGTTTTTTTTCTTCCAGTCACTCATTTGTGTGTTATGTGTCTTTCAATTCCCATTTATACTGTAGCTCTATATCCTGTGGCATATTATTCACTGTACTACTCAGAGTAATACAGTATCTTGGAAATATTGCTTAATTTCAAAACTTTAAAGTATATTTTTATATAACCTTTTTCAATTTTGTAAAACAAAATAGCTGTGAAATGTAAAATAAAATATATAGTGCTATGTGTGTAAGTAAGAAAATAAAGTTGTAGGATAATATCTATATTTAATTTTTTCTGTAACTATTTACAGAACTTAAAACCAACTCTTACATGCCTAGGTGTTTTTCTTAAAATGTGTATGTTTGGCCCACAACAAATATTTAAGTAATTATCAGTGTGCTACAATATTTTAAGATTTGTCTCTTAATGTGAAAGTACAGTCGGATTAATGTATAACCACATCACAAAGTATGAGGACACTTTAGAGACATTTGCATTGTTGGAACAGAGGGAAGCATAATTTTTTTTTGGTTTGTTGCTGGACTGCAAATATTGCACATTTGTTAAATATTTTGTTACATTCATAAAATGTGCTGTAGGGTCTATGATTTTCTCCTAAATTGAGATGTATTGTGTCCGAGTGACAGGGCTCGTGGTCCAGCCAAACAACAGGGCTGATACCCCAGAGGCTGAATGACGGGTTCGATGTTTGGTCCTTTTAGATTTGATTGAAGTATTATTTATTGCACGAAAAATGAAATCATGTGGAACAAAAGCTTACATTTCCACAAGATTTCTGCACTCAGTTTCTTTAGACACAACATTTTAGTTACGGAGTTTGTGAAACAACACATCTTTGTAGTAAAGCCAGAACAACCAGTAAAAAGAAGGGGAGCAAAATCTCAACGCCTGGAACCATTCCCATATTTATAAGTGATTTAAAAACCAGAATGTGACGAACAATATCTGTCAAAATAGGTGGAATACAAATGAATCCAGGTTATTAAACTTGGATTGGTAATGGTCAATTCAGCCTCCCCTATTTGGACATACATTGTTTGTTTCAGGTATTTGTTTCAAGAGATTTGGTCCCCCTTATTTTGGCTTTAGTATAAAGATGTGCTATTGAGCAAATTCTAAACAAATTTTAATGAAATATTCCAAAAAAAGCTAATTAATGTGCATTTCCACCAACTACTGGTATGTGAATATTAGGAGTTGAAATGTTAAAGTATAGTGTGTAGTTTCTGTTGCCCCCATGAGGAATTAGTGACAACAACACTGCCGCTGCGACCACATGATACAAGCCTTTGTTAATTATGCACTGAAGCTTTTACAGCCGGGTGCCATTAAACCATTGCAAGACCACGCAACAAGATTACTTGATATGATGTGAATATGTCTTCTCTCTATCTTTCTGCTGCCATTATTTGTCTCTTTCTTCTTCATGACTTATTTGCTAAGGCTGTTATTTTTGTTTTGCTTTAATAAATAGTAATCGGCCAACTGTTCCACCTCAGGCAACCGTGACAACCTTTTTCCGATAATGCTACTGTTTTTATTGTCCACTCAGAAGTTTTTATGCACAAATTGAAAATGTGCACACAAACAGGTGGGTGGGATGTACTTCATGAGTCACTAACATTGTTGTGTCATAATAAACTCAGCGCTGACAGAGTGTGGGAATTCAACCTTTCTTTCACAAAATTGATGTTTTTGAGAAATTCGACGGCGGTGAAGCCTAAAAGAGAAAAAGTGACTTTAAAATGTATCTCGTGATCTACCCTGATCATTTGGAATGTATCAGAAATAGCAAAATAATTGAAGGGAACATCCTCTGACTGGACTTCAACTGGTACAATCAACACCCTGCTTAGGCCTACCGATCTACACAGAAAGCACACCTAAAGCGAAACGGAGGATTCAAACAAACAGATAAAACATGCAACGTTGCATAAACAGACACATAAAGCAGGAACAAACTGTTCAGGGAGCACATTCAATGAGACTGGTGTCATCCGCCAAGCGAGTGTAGGGGAATACTGTACATCAGTTTACAAAAAAAAGAACAACCAGCACATTGACTTTAAGGACGTATTTACACTTTGCTTTAAATATATTTAAAGAGAAAGTCCCTGCCAATCTCAATCCATCTCTAAATCCCATCCAGTCAGTTTTGCAGTGGCTAGAAAGTTAATAAGCAGCGTTTTCCCCCTTTCAAAAGTGGTCCTTGAAGTAAGCTCTGCTTAAAAAGCAATATCAGGATAGCTCAGTTGAGGAGGTGTCATGCAAAAAAAGTCGACAGTGTTCGTGGAGTTCTCACAAGTTAATTCCCCAGTTGGACATCCTTGTACCAAGCATACGTCAGCATAGATTTCACTGAGTGGGCCAGCTTTAGTTTAATCAGCGCTGCAGTGTCGGCCACGGTGGAAGTTCCTGTGATCAGTTTGGCCTCTGCACACAGTAGATATAACACAGTGAAACGTATCCAACACAGAAGTGACAGAATGAAATGTAAAGAAGTTCAAACGAGTCCACCTAAAGTCCGTCTGCTGGCATTGCTACTTTTATTGGTTGTATAGTAGGAATATATTTTGGCATGTGTCAAACTTTAAACTGCGATGGCATCCACTTCCATTAAGTGATGTTTGTAAACCATAAAGTCTTATATTAGAGATGATGAGAAAGCTGCTTTTATTCAGTTAAAATTCTACTCTACCTTTTTAAGCAAAAAAGGTGTACAGAATGTATTCCATGCATGTGCCCTATATGAAATACACTAGGTTTCATAATCACGTTTAGGTTGAAGTTATACTGCTGGGTTGAGTCAGTTCTGGTTTTGTCTTTTTTGGACAGGTTTTGTTACTGTAGGGGTGTGAAGTGATCAGTGGGAGCCATTAGGACGACAGAGTTTAAGCCTCTGACAAAGCGAGAAAGTTCTCTCTCTGACTCTGTCAAGTATGCCATCATTAACCCTTGAGAGGGAGGGAAGGTGGTTGGGGTGGGGGGGAAGGGATGCTGCAACGGGCAGAATTAAAGGGAATCCCTGACATAAAAACACCCGATTCCAGCCCCTCTTCAGCAGTGGGGGCAGGAGGGGTGGATGGGGCTGGATGTTAGAAGTGGTGTTACATGGATGCTGTGCCTGGATCGGAGGGCTTCGGAGAGGATGACATCAAACCACGGAGCCCTTGGAGGTGGAGAGGTGGATGGAGTGGATGCGCGTGGCCAGAGTTTTCTCCAGGTCGAGGAGAATGTCGGAGCAGATGCCGGGGCTGGACGCGGGGCTCTCTGCAGGAGGAGGCTCGTACAGCAGCAGCTTGAAGCCGTCGAGTTCAATCAGCAGCACCATGTTCTTCAGGAAATAACCCTCGATGAAAGCTGTGAGCTCCGAGGCACCAAGGAACTACAGCGATTTAAGATGGAGAGACAACGGCAGAGAGTTTTGAACTATTCTGAAGGGTAATTTGTATGTGTTAAGAGCATCTTCCAATTATGTTGATAGTTGTTTTTGTAGGAAATGTAGGCCTTCCTGGTGCAGGTTGATGTAGTGTTGTGTTGCTTTTAAAGGGCAGGGTTACTGGCATGCACTGCTGTTTGCCACTGTTTTGTTACTTTTTAAGATAACTTATCTAACAAAAAACACAGTCTTTAGCCATGCTAGCAGCTCTGTGAGGCTGTACTTAGGCTTAGCAGTGCTTTAGCATGCTAACTTGGTCACAATGACAATGGTAACATGCCAATGTTTAGCAGGTATAACGATGGGCTAGGTTCACCATCTAGTTGCTAGTTTTTACTGTCTGCTGTTTGATGATTGGCTGGTAGTGCACAGTTGGTTTTCAGAGCTTTTTTGTTGTTGTCAAAAAACACGATGAGAGTGCTGAGAGTGAACCAAAACAAATAAAGTCGCGGGCCGTAAATCCAACAACAGTGAGTTAAAAGATGCTACACTGCAGAGTCGGGTGGTAATTCATCTATGGGTGCATCACTATGAGCAAACTCTTTCACATATAATTAGTCATGTAATCCATTATTACTATAAAATGTAGGAACAGCTTAACTTTAAATAAAATATATTTTATAGGAAGTGGGGTTTGTGTGACAGGTTTGTATTATTTTTTAAATTGTTATCTGCAATTGCCAATGTGTTGACATTTTGTTTGAATCTTACCTTGGCATGTTTGTAGAGGTCCACACAGGTTTCCGTGGTGATGTTCTTGGAGCAGATGATCTCACAGTGTCTCTGAAGGGCCTCGAGTTGGAAGAATTTGGCCGCAGACAGGAGCTGCACAGAATGAGGCACAGAACTAGGATTAGAAATTCTAATACTTGCACTGTTGCTCAGCAGGCTTTGGTTGTGTCTCTCTTACCTCCATGACTTCCGTGTTGCGTATGTGCAAAGACTCAGTGCCTCCACAGTACAGATACTGCATGACCAACTGAAACACACAACAGTCAGGGTTCAATCTATCGCATCGTTTTTGTTGTTTATTCTCAGTTTTGGTCTCTGTACACGTCTATTGCATGTCTGTCCGTCCTGGAAGATGTTGGTTGCAGCCGTAACTGACTGAATTTGAAAACAAAACCACAATCCAATGATCCGAGCGGTTTTAGATGACAACAAAATTCTTACATGGAAAATATTGTACTTGACATGGCTGATCTCAATACAGGTGTTCTCTGCTGCCGGCCGGTTCTGGAGCAATGATTTGAACCTGGATGAAACAGAAGAAATCGGGACCTTTATTTATAACTGTGTAGGAAAAAAAAAGAAGAAAAAACAATAAACAGCAAAATTCTTCTTTACCTGGCTGAAGCTGTAAACAGCAAAACCTTATGTGCATAAAACGGTTTCCCCTCCACCAGGAAAGTAACATCAGACATGTCCTTGTTGTTAAGGAAGTGGGGGTCTGAAGAAGAAGACAAAAAGATGCAATAATAACAGTCAAATGAGGGGCGCCTGGGTAGCTCACCTGATAGACCGCATACCCATTTTCGCAGGTTTGACTCCAACCTGAGGCCCTTTGCTGCATGTCATTCCCTCTCTCTCTCTCATGTCTTCAGCTGTCCTATAACTAAAGGCCTAACATGTCCCAAAACATAATCTTAAAAAGACAAATGACGCTTCATTAATCAAGCCTCCTAAACGTTGGATGCAGAACAAAAGATGAATTTAATGTGGTCATTAATTACTGAGTGTGATTCATCACTCCGCTATCAGGGCAGCATTATCAAAATATAACAATTCCCATTTTATTGGTATTCTAAAAGACAGGCAGTTGAAATTGATATTCGGTTCATTGAACAGTTTCTTAAAGATTAAGCTTGAACATCCTGATAAATTAATTAGCTGTCAAAGGTTTTTAAAGCATTCATTCTCCCCACATACAAAGTTAACCAGTTTTATTCTAAGCCAGTTGTTGATCAAACACAAGGTGGTGCTGCAGCACAGTCACTGAATGTTTCAGTGCTTCCTCATGCTCTAATTACACATGAAAACATTTAAATTGGTAAATGTTTGTGACCTTCCCAACTTTAAAGGAGCTTTTAATACCAGATCAGATTGATAAATCACATCATTACAGACATGCAAATACCTGCTTCCAAATCATATGATAAATGTTTGAAGCCGTTCAAAGTGAGTTTATAATGTCTCCCGACAGCCTGCAAAAACATTCATCGCTGCCTACAGCAGGCAAAGAGAAAATACTTTTGTAAATTACATTACATTACATAAATTCAAAAACCTTTTTAGTTGTTGAGGAAACTGAACTGAAAGCTTTTTAAGACTCTTTTCATGAACTGCAGATAACCTAATAGAAAATGCTAAACCCCAAAACTGCAGAAGACGTAATAACTACCATATATATACATATATATATATATATACACATATATATACATATATATATATACACACATACATACATATATACACATAGATACACATACAAACACACACACACACACATAAGTACATACATACATACGGTATATGTATATACACACACACACACACACACACACACACACACTATATATATATATATATATATATATATATATATATATATATATATATATATATATATATATATATATATATATATATGCTAGAAAACTAGAAAACAAAGTCGCCACTTCACGAACGACAGATTTTGAGGAAAAAAGTGAGAAGAAAGGATGTCTTTGTGTAATAGGGATATTTTGCTGATTTAAATCCAGCTCTGTGTTATGGCAGTGTGAGCTGCAGTGCAAGGTTCTCCGAGCAGCCGAGGTCTGCCGTGAGCCGCTGGATGACGCAAAATGCGCTGAGATTTCAGCGGACCACGGCTACTCAGAGCTCCGTGCTCTGACCCCACGGAGAGAAGCCAAACACCTTATCTAAACACACTGCCCACACAAAGATGACACAGAGCTGAATTAAAATGTAAAGGTATCCCTTAAAGCAAAGTTTGAGTGGCCTCACCAGTTGGAGACATATTTACCCAAAAACAAGAATATCTCGGCCTGCCACTTTCATTATATAACCCAGCTGTGAGTCCCTAATCACTCAGCTTCATTTTATGCAGCAAGTACAAGACAATGTTGAGCAACAGTCACCATTTTTAACTTGCTCTCTTACCTAAGCGCGAGGTCTGCTTCTTCTTGATCTCTGTCAGTTTAGGGATGGGGAAGGGCCCGTAGCACTGGGTGAAAATGACTGACAGCTGCTGGCTTATCACCTCGTTCTGCAGACAGACACCAACACAACTGAGAACGGAAACTTTATACAGAGTAGAGTTTTCTGGCCTTTGTTTTCCATGCAAATGTATGTTAATATGGTTTGGAGAGCAACTGAATATATGCAAAATGACACCCTAACACAAGATCACAGGACGGTTTGTATTCCCAGCAAACCAGCCTTACTTTGTCAGACGTTTCAATAAGCATTTTGTTTACATGAACATGAAAGAAAGCCCCGGTGACCTTGCTGGATCGGAGGATCTGAAACATGAGCGGCAGGCCGTGTGTGATGAGCTCCTCTGTGTACTCCTCCTCCTGGATGCAGCTGAAGTCTTTGAGCAGACCCTGGATCAGCGGCCGGCGGTGCTGGATGAAGCAGGTACGCAGGGACTCGAGCCAAGTGTGCAGTGTCCAGGGAACACCTGGGAATACCACCACACAAACATTGAATACACGCTCGTGCATGGTAAAGCCCATCTAAATCAGAGCAGTATCAGGGGCGAGAGAACCGACCATGTTTCCATCACTTTGTGGTGTTTGTGTGAGTTGAAAGGCGATTGCATGGTGAGTGTTGAAATATTGGAAAGTCAGAGGCTCCGGCGGGAATATAAAGACAACACTTGAATGTAATTAAAGATGGTCCAGTTGACAAATGGTTGCAATGTTCTGCAACAGTATGATGAGTACTGGATGATGTATGTGAGATTAACATAAATCATGACATGACAGTGATGGTGTTGTGTATCAACAGCTCTGCTGAAATTATAAGTTGATTAATGGAGTAAAAAGTTGTTGTTTTTACAGTTTTAGTAAGTGATTAATTAGTTTATCCATTTTCAACTTCTTAAATGTGAGTATTTGCTGCTTTTCTGTGTTTCATTTAACTATAGATTTGCTATCTTTAGGTTTAAGATGGTCGTACAAAACAAGCAATTTAAAGACATCACCTTGGGCTCGGGGATTTTGTGACGGGCATTTCCAATATTTTTCCCCTATCATTCGTTGACTTGAAAACAGTTATTCACAAACAATCTCACCACATGGTCCCTTCAGAAGCTACAGCCAGAAGATAGTGAGCTTAGGTTAGCACAAAGACTGGAAAAAGTTAAGTTTCAATACTTCAGTACGGACATGAACAGCGGCCGCTCTGACGCTTCTCTATATGTATACTAAAATCTAGAGTTTGCACACCACATCTCGCTTTTCCAGACTGGTCTGGCAAGTACACACAAAAACATGCTCTGGTTTATTGGCATTTCTTTAAAGCAATCACAATCGTCTTGGGCAGAGCTACGCACCAGGAGAAGCCGCGGTGCCTCTGCAGAAAAGCCCCAGGAAGGAACTTGTTCTGGTGGAACATGTGTACGGTCAAAAGATGATTTTAGTCGTGCAACAGAAAACTCAGATTGGACAGATAGTCTAGCTAGCTGTCTGGATTTACCCTGCAGAAATCTGAGGAGTAGGTAACCATAGTCCTCAGTAATTGACCAGAGTTTAAAATGCCAACACAAAGAAAGCGGTAGGCAATGGATATCCGGCCTAAATGTGTGCTTTACCCCCTAACTTTAACCTCCAGGAATCTGCCTGAAATGGCAGTAGCAATAACAAATAAATGTAGACAATGTCCTCTGACAATTAATTTAATCTTCAAATATTTTATATATCAGCACAGGGGTCTGTGCAGACCCTCACAGACTTGGGCAGATGAAATTAATGTCACTTACACCCTCACGGAAAGCATGAATTTACAAAATCAGCTTGCCAGCATCTCTAAAGCTGGCTAATTAACACATTATAAATCTCCTTTTTTTAATCTGTACAAACAC
Organism: Etheostoma cragini; assembly: GCF_013103735.1. Lineage (NCBI taxonomy): Eukaryota > Metazoa > Chordata > Actinopteri > Perciformes > Percidae > Etheostoma > Etheostoma cragini. The sequence continues at coordinate 3,724,037 of NC_048429.1, forward strand.
CAAAGTATGGAAATGAATCTTGTGGTTTCGCAGGGCGTTATAATGACATATTACGTGTTTATCAGGGAACTTTAGGGGAGCTGGTAGAAAGATGTTGTTACCTTTAAACAGAGCCTGGCTGGATGTTGCCCGTTTCCAGTATTTATGCTGAGCTAAGCTAACCGGCTACTGACTGTAGCATCATATTTACCGTACAGACATAAGAGTGGTAAAATCTTACAGCTGAGTAAACTCCATCTGCTGAAGATTGTGTGATTTGACCAAAAGGTCCAGAACAGCAACCGAATGGCCCTTGTGGTGAGATGGTGAATTAATACTAATCAACAGCCACATTAGGTCTTATGCCAAATGAACTTGGACAATGTTAGGGTGAAAGAGGATGACTAGCACTACCCAAGGACACTTTCTCATCTTCACCTTTGACCTGAGCTAATATTGCCTCGGATATAAAATGTCCTTCTTCCTGCAACTGTTTAATGGTTGAATGAGTGATTGCTTAGAGTGTGTACAGGACAGCACAGGACGGGACAGGCACAGCATGAGCACATCTCCAGGACAGCTGGAGGCACCAGAGAGCGATGCATGTGTGCCAGTGAAGCATGTATTAGTAAATCTGACCTAAGCTGCGGATGTCTATGGAGATGTCCACATGGCCGTGCTCTGCGCTATGGTACATGGCCTCTCTCAGGGCCCTCAGTCTGGCCTTTCCTGTTCGCAGCGTCCCTCCTCCGTTGGCCTGCGGCGCCAACCTCTTCTCCACGGGATCCGAACTCTCAGCCAGGATCTCCTCCAGGGACAGCACGTCCCCTTTTTCCTGCTCCGACTGGGACAGGAGCTTACGAAATACATTCCTAGAAGGAAAGAGGGAAAATATAATAACAAAACTGGACATAGATTAAAGGAAAGTGGAGTGATACGACGCAGTGACAGATTGTTTTATAGTCAGGGCAAAAGGGAATCAAGCTGTGGGAAGGGGATGACAACACCGCAAAACCCCTAGCATGGCCTGGTAGCCCTCGTTAAACTGTAGGAAGAGATGTTGTGAAGTGGATGATCACAGAGCGGGAAATCTTTCTAAATTAAGCATACATGTACCGTGTTAACTCCACATTAAGCTCATCCAGCTCTCTAGCTCTGATGACACTCAAAATATTCTCATGTACTTAATTAAGCATGATTGTGTACTCTATTCTGTAAAGTCTAAATATATGAAGCTGAAACGGATTATCTCCTCTGAAAATAACAGAAAGTAAAAATGTTGCAATATTACATTTGTTTTGGCATATTTATCAGTACTGTTTGCAACATTGCAACGGAATGACGCAGTGTGTTAACGTACACAGTGTGAACACATTCTGAAGATGCATCACTGCACCGTCTGTTCAGTGAGGAGGGGCTCGTTTAGCTGCCAAGTCAAACACAACATCATAGCCGGTTTTTGGGATTGTTTGATCACTGATGAAAAGTCAGTGGGAGGCTCACAGCCGTCACTTTGAAGCTTTTTTATCTCCACTAACAGTCGCCTGGGTTTGAGTGTGCATCAGTTGGTGAGCAGATAAGCACAGTATTTTCTCTGGTTTAGTTCATGGATCAACACTGAATGACCAAAAGTATGCAGACACACAAATATTAAAGCGTTATGTGATTGATGATCATATTATTCCTTGACCATGGACAACAACCTCCACTTGTCTTGGATTTTGGAGCCTTGCTGCAGGGACTTAATTCCATTCAGCCACAAAAGTGAGGTCCAACACTAATGTTGGGTGATTCACATTTTCAGATTCGTGCCAAAGGTGTTGGATGGGGTTGAGGCTGGGCTCTGTGCTGGCCAGTCAACTACACCAAATTATAATAATCATTTCTTTGTGGACCTGGCTTTGTGCACAGGTTGAAAGAGGAAAGGCTCGTCCACAAAATATTGTTGACACAAACTCTGGCTTTAAAGGTCCAATGACATGGTGCACTTTGGATGCTTTTATATAGACCTTGGTGGTCCCATAATACTATATCTGAAGTCTCTTTCCAAAAATTCAGCGTTGGTGCAGAATTACATCCACTAGAGCCAGTCCCACAATTTGCCATTTCTGAGTCTGTAGCTAGTGAGGAAGCGAGAGTGGGGGCAATGTGGAGGCTGGGAGGGTAGCCAGATTCCAGATCAGCCCATCTGAGCTTTCATTTTCTCAAAGGCAGAGCAGGATACCCAGGGCTCGGTTTACACCTATCACCATTTCTAGTCACTGGGGGACCATAGGCAGGCTGGGGGAACTCATATTAATCTTAAACAACCTCAAAAAGGGAAATTTCCATGCCATAGGACCTTTAAGAATCCCATTAACAAAAATCTAACACTGGTCCAGTTCAAAATATAAAAAAGCCCCACACCAAAACAAAGAGAGTGTCCATATACTTTTGGCCATATAATGTACATGAGGTCCATGTAAGAAAATAGTTAAAGGAAATGCATTTATTATCTTCCTTACTGAAGGTAAGATGAGAAGATTGATATTAGAAACAGCTCAGTGACATGTTAACCTTAGCTTAGCACAGAGAATGGAAGCAGAGGAAAACAGATACAACAAAACTCTAACTAAGTCATATTTACACATATATTTTGTGCATTTAACATGTAAAACCAAAAATGTGAAATGTTAATTTCATGAGAAGTTAGAATGCAGATTTGAGCTTCTAAGTGACCAACAACAGCTGAACTTTGTGGTTTCACTGAAGCCCCCATGAATTTGCTGGTTTTGTATACTTTCCTCAAGTCAAAAAAATTAATTAAGTTAATTTCAAGTCAAAACAAAACCTAGGTCATTTATGGATACAATATTTGCTAGCTTACAAATTAGAAAGCTGTAGCTGTTTTTTTGTTCAGCAGTTTTAAGCATCTAGATTAATACTTTGGTTAAACATGTCTTGGGCCAACCTCTCTACTAACAGCACAGAATAAAACAGATTTCAATCTTCTTGTCTACAAGACTACAAAAGTGTATTTTGCAAACAAACTGCACCTTTGCAATTTGGTGTCTATATGTGTCTTGAGTCCTATTTCTCAAAGAGTTTAAAACTTCATATAAAATGTAAAGTAAAAGCGTAACATCTGTAAATACTGCAGTCTCATTCCTAATTCTTTGTTGCCTTATATTAAACTCTTACACCCACCATCTCACAACCAATCCTAATGCAGTTTGAACCCGCTCACGACACACCGCAGCATAATCATCATACTATAACTGACTGTCTTAATAATGCTGCATTGTGTTGTTGGCTACTACTACTCCACTTCCTGACAGCTCTTCACTGCCCTGAATGTTAATGGGCTTTATCTTATTCAGCTGCAGGGAAATGATGTCAAACTGAAGCTATAAGTGCTGCTGAATAGACTGCAGCACTTACTGTTGCCTGCTGTCTGACAGAGACACTCAGATAGCCGTCTCTCATACTGCAGGATTTTGTGAGAGGCAGATGAACCAGGACACAGTGTGTAAATGGATCAATACTGTGGTAATGGATATATCTCTGCTGGCTGGCACTTGAGTGTGTGTGTGTGTGTTTGTGTGTGTGTGTGTGTGTGTGTGTGTGTGTGTGTGTGTGTGTGTGATTGCCTGTATTACCTGTGACCATGTGCTGCTGCGAGGCTGTATGAGTTCATGTCTCCCAGCGGGGCAGAGGAGATGCCGTTTCGACACACGGTCCCAATCATGGGGTCTGCCCCTCTTTCCAAAAGCAAACTCACCAGCTCAAAGTTACCTAACCAGGATGAAACAGATGAATAAAGGGTGAATACACCCAACTAAGGTTTACATTTGATAATTTTAAAACAATCTGTGTTGATCAGTGGTGGAAAGTAACTAAGCATATTTACTCAAGTATTAAATCTTAAGTAAAATCTTGAGGCACCTGTACTTTAAAGTCACTATCTATCACCTAATGAGGTAACCAAAGGTGATTGAGTCTATGACGTACCAATGGAAGCCAATGTATTTGCATTTGCAGTATTCCAAACTGGGTGAGATATCACAAGAGGGGCACGGTTTGGGACGCGTTTTCCATTGGTCTGTCAGAGACGTTAGGCAGAGCCAACGCAACAGACTCGCTCTTCAACTCATATGTGTGTGAACCAGCGTACTGTTATTTCCGGTCACTACTAGCGTTGTGAAGTGAGATTAAACACATCTGCAATTACGTAATATATAATAACAATGAGCCTGTCAGTGGCAATGACAGCGCTTTTAGTAAATGGAAATTGTGAAAGGTTTTATATAGCCACTTAGACACAAATACATGGAAGAAAAAGGTTCCAGGTTAAAATACATTGAAATGTTAGGTATTTCAATTTAATATTACTTTATACTTCTACTCTACTACATTTCAGAGGGAAATGTTGAGATCTTTGTATCTGAGTATTTTCCGTTGTTGCCACTTTATACTTCTACTTACCTTCATTTATTTGACACCTACTGTAAAAAAATGCAGTACTGTCAAGTTGGTACTGTACTACTTTTCTACCCAGTAGTATACAAAGTATCTAAAACTGGCTCCACATTGATGAGCTACTACAGCTATGAACGTTTTTTTTTGGTTTTCTGCTGAGAACAACTCACAATCCTCGATATACTCTACCAGGCATTAGAAGAACATAAACTACTGTAGGTCCCAGCTTAAAAGTGATTTAAACACTTCAATGCTGATCTTATCGGATACAGTAAAGACACTGCTCATATAAAGTCAATTGATACCCTATAGTTTACTCAAGCTTTTATGTCCTTGTAGAGTTAATATGACAGTAAAGAGGAGTCAGAGAAGGAGCCAGAAGCTGCATTCAATTATTCTGTTCTCACTCATTGCTATTCATTAAAAACATTTGCTCTGGGATTGTGGTCTTTATTTCATCTACATTATTTATATTTTAATGAGCTGGATGCTAATAGTATTCATGATCTGTGACCGTATGTTTTGAATTACTCGTTACCGTAGAAACGCAGCTGCCTACACCTTCCTTGCGGTCACTCACTGTAACATGAAGATTCACTGCTGTGATGTCAACTTTGTTATGTTTGAATTCACTTTTGAACACTTTCATTGAGATTAATTAAAAAGGCATCAGTGTAGTTATCTCTTATTTAAATAATGAGTCAATCATTGAGCAAATAAATGCCATTTATGCTAAATGTGTGCCTTTGTTGACAAGGGTGTGTTGAAAAGATTGATAGCACTTTTGTGTATGAGCTATGAGGGAAGAGAGACGCAATGTCTGCTGAGGTCTGCAGGGTAGAACATACAGTATGTGGCTGGAGCTAGCATCTAGTTAGCTTAGCATTAAGACTTATACAAAAAAGTGTAAAAACAACTATTTGTAGTATTACACTGGTTGCCTAGCAATTTTACAGTAAATACAAGACTCTGATGACAACTTACCTCTACATCTAATCATTAGTCACTGTCATGAACCTGAAACCTACAAAAACTATGAATTAAGAAGATATCTGTGCCGTACCGGCAATTCTTTTTTATTCTACAGGACTACTTCAGTTTTTGCATGTTTTGTGAGATTTAGAGCTGGTGGTGAGCACATTTGTGGCCTTTGATCCAAGCCAGGCTAGCGGTTTCCCTCCTGTCTCCAGTCTTTACGCTAAGCTTTGCTAACCAGCTGCTAGCTTTAGTTTCATATTTCATCAATCTTCTCTTCTAACACAACATTCAGCTAGAAGTTGAACGTGCATCTCTAAATGTCAAATGTTTCCTTTGGCACATTTGGTTCTGCTCTGACGGATAATTTCATTCAGTTTAAATCTCCTTTTTGATAGAATGAAACTGCAGGTTCTTTCATAAGAGGTTGCACAACTATACAACAACACAATCATGAGAAGCAGCATTTAGAATTAACTGCATCCTTAAATCTCAAATAGTAGTTGAAAGTGATGAAATAATTAGATGATTAAAAGCGGAGCGAGCGTGCCTTCTGGTGAGCTTATAATCAAGCATGTCATGACTAAACCTTTCAAGGCCCTACCAAGAGTAAGAATGCTTGGGTCAAATATGAACGTGAAAGAGAAATCCACATCTACCTGCAGCAGAGGCCAGCTGAAGCGGGGTCTCCGTGTAGTTCTCCGCCCCATCCTGCAGGGCGCCCTCCACATTCGCTCTGTTATCCAGCAACAACTGTGGCGGGGATGGAGAGAGGCGGAGAGGGAGGACAGGAGGGGAAAACAAAGCGTGGAGAGGAAGAAAACAGGTGGGGTGGGGGGGAGGGAACAATGTTACACTCAGGCTTGGCAAAAGTGAAAAGCCTTAACTGTTGGAAAAGTAAACCACGTAGAGTTTATCCTAGCTCTGGACTTCACTTCCTCATTAGCTTGTTATGGTTGGTGATGACTTGCCTGAGCTGAGAAAGAACAAATCAAAATGGTTTCTTTTTCCATCTCAAAATAACTCTGATTGCGTTGTTGCACATTAATAATTGAAAGAATCCTGAGGGCGACGCTGTTTATCAGGCTTTTAGCCAGTGTCAGCTCATACAATAACTACTGAAACACAATTTATTATATATTTTAAAAAATGAGCAAAACAGTGAAATCTGGCATCCCTGAGGCTGTGTATCAGGCTGGCTGAGCTCTGCTCGGTTTAGTTTGCCTCCGGAGGTTTCTCCTTGGAGCTGTCGGACCAATCCTTAGATTCAGTTTTGGTGAAAACAGGGGGCTGGCGTGACTCAGCTACACACATTAAGTGCATACATTATTAAAAACATACTTAAGCTGGAGAGTTTGCCTTGATCAAATCCTCTCCACATAATTACTGCACAGACAGGATCAAGGATGAGAAATGAAAACGACAAACTGCATTATTAGTATTAATATTATTATGATGTACCATAATAATAATAATTAATCATCATCATTATATCCTCATTTTGCTGCAAAGGTCAGGGCATAGGGTTACAGGTCATAAACGTCACTACCTGCACGACAGGGATGTGTCCCTGTAACACGGCGAAAGTGAGTGGCGTCCCCTGGCGTGTTTCAGGATAAACTGAGGGGTGCTTGTTTACTGTGCTTGGCACCTGGGAAGTCATAGGTGAAGTTCAGGGAGAGAGATATACAGCCATTAACATTCACAGCTCAGGGCGGGAGATGGGGGTGAAGGGAGGAGCGAGAAGCGGTATGTAGCAGGGGAAGTGTAAGCAAAGGAGGGCAGGAGAGTGACAGAGAGAGATTTTCCTCTTGAGTCTCACAGAAAATCTTCAGCAGCTTGACTTCTATTTCTCATCTCAATCCTCAGTCAGAGTATATTTGCCTGGGCATGGCTCGCATGACCACCCTTTGTACTATCTGCCTAGCTCCCTCTTTAAATAGGGTTTCATTTCAAAGGGGAATGAAACCGGAGAGAAAACACAACATTGGCAAAGTCTACAAACACTGTCAAGACGGGTGGTGCTGACTCAGGAACAAAGCGGCATCCGAGTAAAATGAAACAGCCACACAGCCCCAATGTTGCTGTGTGATTTCTAAAGTGGCTTTATCATAGGATAATTTACAGAAATTGTTTTTAAATATCGCCTGGAGGAGGCCTTCTTTTTTTTTACTGATGTTTAATGTAATGTCACACTTAATCTGAGCCCTGATGCTACACAACAGAGGCAATGTTAAGGTTTTTGTGTTCACAGCGATGATGAATTATTAATTAGGAGATAATATGATAGTTTCAGCAGAAACAGAGAGTGCATCATGACTCTCGGAGTTATTTAAACAAACATCTGAAATAGTGTAATTTTCAATCAGCGTTATGCAACATCATCTGCTTTACTTATTAAAGGACCAGTTCACCCAAATTGTAATCAGAAATGTTAAGCGTATTTAGCCATGCAATAGTTTCATGTGGTGAGGTTTTAAGATTTCTGTTGCCACCTTTAAACAGTAGAGGTGACAGGGAATTCACTTTGTGTCGAACATTTCTAATTCAGAGTAACGTGTCACAACCCACAGAACCATTTTCTCCCAAAGAAAAAGCTAACATAACACCTGTTGACAGTAAATTCTACGGGTTATCTAGGTCAGTGTTTTAAAACCTGTCTAGCCAAGAATGTTAGGGGTTAACTTTTATCTATGAAGCCATCATGAAACATGTTGAGAAAAGTCAGTAATCTTCTTTTTTAAGTAACACACATCTAGGTGAGACATCACTGAAAACCTGCTGCTCACTGTGATTGTTGCTCTCTGTCCATAGTAAATGGAAGAAGGTAAAAACAGAGACAATTATCTGGATTATACTTTAGTTACATAAGTATGTGCATAGCCCGCTGTAGCTCTACAGCACAATGTAATTGAAAGAATGTAAACACAATTAGTGTTGGGAATATAAGTAAAGCACAACAGCAGTGCTGCTACGGCTTGCTATAAGTTAAGTGGATGAGACAGGTTCTGAGGAGTTCAACTAAAAACCTTTTAGAGGCTTGAAGAAGTAGAAGTAACCTTAATTTCACAAGAAAGAATTGTGAAAAAACAAACAAATTCTTTATAGTCATACTCTTACCCCTTATACTATAACTATATTGTTTATACATATACAGTATATATAGTCACTTGTAATTTTCCCCTTGTGGTATTAATACAGTATACATTAATACATTTATTATTATTATTATTTACCCTTTAATAATCCAGTTTGACCCTTCCGATTGGCAGGGGGCAACTGATCTAGTTAAACCAGAACATTGTTTTTTGGATAGCAAATGTCTGTGTACCTCGATTGTATTGGTGTGCTAGCTGAAATCCCAGATAGCATAGACAACAAATCTCAAAAGCACTTAAAGAGATCTGCATGACCAGACTCCATTAGAAAAAACATGAGAAAATATGTTGCTTGTAATTTGGGTGAACAAATGCTTTAAACATGTGTCAATCACAAGATGAATTACACAGGTAGCGCTTTGTTTTAGAGTCAACATGCCTGCACGGAATACATGCACTCAACCAATGGAGCAATTACAACAATCAACAATGAGGTCACTGCGATGGAGGAGAATCCATGAAGCATTGCTACCCCTAATTACTCTTACTGCCAACTGAGATTCAAGCAGCTACAAACACACACATAGGACACACTGCAGAGACAAACAAACAACAAATAATAAAGCTTCACTGTTACTAACACTGATCTTCGTTCAACACAAGTCTGTGCTAGCAAGTTACACTGAGTGCACACTTGTACAACAGTAATGCATTATTGATGCAGTTTAAAACAAACTGCTGCTGAATGTCTACAGTGTAAAATGTAATATCTGCCTGCACTGAGTGACTATCAGTGGCTTATTAGTCTATATCATTGTTACTGTGCAAATGATTCTCTTTTACTGCTTTTTGGTGCACTTCCTGTAATAAGCTACCAGGAAAACAGACAGCATGCCGACAGCAGGTGAGACAGTTAAGACAGAGAAAGGGGGGGGAGAGCAACACAAAGTGGGTTCATCGTTTTCAAACAACAAATGTAAATGAACATTTTGGACAAAAAACAACAACCAAAAATGTGGAATCACTGTGACACTTTAAACAGACTGATGGTGTCTCGTGAACACTGACCTCGCTGTTGATGTCGGCTCCGGCGTCGAGCAGCATCTGAACCATGGCCTCATCCCCGCGTACACAGGCGTACATGAGAGGGGTCATTCCCTGTGGGAGGCAGGGAGGGGGGAGGAGGGATAAAGGGTTCATGCTGGGTTATTCATTTCTACAATGTACTTTTGTCGAGAGGAAAGGTGAAACTGTATTTCTCCCAGGAGATCTTTTTTAAGCCAAACCCAACAAAACAATTCTTTTTATTTTCAAAATGGTACACTCTTTGAATTTGAACAGTACAGTAGTGCCATAAATTTGTGATTTCCAGTGAATTGGTTCAGTTCTAAACCACAGTGGCAAATGCACATACTTGTAATTTGCTTGTGTATTACCATTTTAGAGGACGTTATACTTCTACTTCACTACAGTTGAAGGCACAATATGTCATTTTCTGCCGCTAGGGGTCTCTCAATCAAAACAATTACAAAAGGCAGAGTTTGGTGACATTGTGAAATAGCGTGGGATCATGGGAGTCGTTGTCTTCACCACCGTTAGTTAGCTTCTCCTGGTTAGGATACCTTCAGGAGGTTTTTACAAGGGGCCAATACATCCACAAGGGTCTCCTCCTCTCCAAAACAAACAGACCCAGTGATTTAAACCAGTAACAACATTGAATAAAACAGATTCATGTTAAACGTTTGGGAAATTTGTGAGTACACAACTCACCAAAATATAAACAAAAGTGTAGTTGTTTTTAGGTTGACATTTTAATTACATACTATACCTTTAGGAGACAAGTATTGTACTCCACTAAATGTATTTGAAAGCTACGATTACCTGTTAGATATCTTACCAATTAACATATAACCATCACATAAAATGTGATGCATTGTTATAGATGTGCTCAAATTGCACTATGGTTGTAAATCAGACTTGAAAATGTTTGAACTCTTTTAAACCAAACAAAAGCTCTAATGTATCATCATACACTTTATTTGAGATTATGAGTAGCAACAGCGCCCACAGTAGAAGACCTAGGATTGGATCATACATAGATCCAGGGTCAGTTTGTCATCATACGATAGTGTCATAAAAACAAAACAACAACATGTTGACATGATCACACATTAAGAGTTCTCTAGTGTTAATGTGCATCTTACACATGGCAGGTATAGAAAATAGTGTTAGATGTACTGTATATGTTTTAAAACTTATATAACACATTTCCAAAGATCTCAGTGAGGGAGGATGTTTGCTTTTTGGATATTCAGTAACACATGACTTGATTGGAGTGAACTTGTAGTTTTTTAAGCATTCACCACTCTAATGGTGTACTATTTGCCATCTTGAATGTTTATTTATTATCGCACCGAACAAACACTCACGATGCTTGGTCGTGTCTCCTAACTATACCATGAAAAATGGAGATGTCATTGGGATCTGCAAAGCTCTAAAGATAACAGCAGTTCTATAAGGAGCTCACCAACCGCTGTGCTCATTTGCTCTATAGAAAAACAAAGTAATTTAGTGTCCAAGTCTTTCCTTAGGTAATGCTCTTTAAATCACATAAGGAACCTCTGAAGTGCAATATGATCACGATCACTGCTGGGCTACTAATGAATAAAGATTGCACTGACATATACTCAGTATTCACATAACACATAAAACTCAGTGCCCATTTTCATCCTCATCAGTTTCATGGAGAGCCTAATTTACCAGACATAATCATAACTGCTTCGAAATAACAGTGTCTTTCCAACCAGAGTGACAGCATTGGTGGGCTGTGAAAATCCTAACATGTTATGTCTGTACAGCCACCATATGCACACAGAGCACTCTCATGAGCCTGACACCCCCACACACATTATGCTTTCCGAGCCTCATCTCTCCTAAAGCCTCATCTATTGTTTTTGCAAAGAGAAAAATAACAAAATAACTATATTAAAGGCAGGTAGAGAGTTATTCCCATTTATCAGACTAGCTGGCCTAAAACAAAGAACACTCTAAAGTGGACGAGCTTCCATAAAACAGCCTTTAATCATATGTCTGATCTGGGCCGTTATGTTCGACACAGGCCTTTTATGACTCACTCATAACACACCAAAGCACTTTATGTTGAAGACTGATATCCCTTTGTGGTGATTCATTCTTAAATATTTCCTGGACTCCAATCTGTTTAATCAGCAACCAGCTAAAGGGCGATAGACGGCGAATCCCGATGATCATTGTGATGAGTTCAAATGTGTCCCAGCAGCAATGACAGATGGCAACTTTTACTTTATGCTCCTGTAATGCTGTCTGGCCCCGAGCAACATTTTGCAGTTTTTTTTTCAAGTTAATAAAAAGCCTGTATGTCACTACAACTTGTTATTTATGTGAGGAGTGAGACGGAAAAGTGTTGGTCAATACAATTCTGTATAAGCATAAGGACCTGTAAATACTCAAAACAAAGTCAGGTCTGTTCCAGTCAAACCATCTAAATGAATGTGATATGAATCAAGCTGCCAGGAGCTAGATAACAAGAAACCTGCATGTTTTCTTAATAATATACATTCATGTTAGAAACAAAAATGGAAAAAGGGGCTTTGTAATGTGTGTAGAGTATCTGACTCTAGAGCTGCCAAGAGCTTCTTAAATGAACTTAACGAGGCATAGCTTTCTGCCCACGGAAAATCAGATTGCACGATTAGCTTCCACTTAGTAGCGCAAGGATTTACCAATATTTCCATTGACTGGGAAAAGTACAAAATCCCAAAAGACATTAACACTTGGATGCAGTAAGATTGAGATATTGAACCAGTCCAGGAAAAGGGTACTGCAGTATTAGGTGCAAACGGACCATTAGATCATTCCTTTCTGCTTCATTTTTTGGATAAACAGTAGGGTTATAATACACAGTTACTATCTGTGTTCATTTCACAAAATGTTTCTATTCACCGGAAGTTGTTGGAAACCGTTGATACGGCCACCATTTTAATATAAATTGATTACTCATTAGTCATTTTTCATGCAAAGTTGCCAAACAATGATTGCTCACAGCATCTTAATTATAAGGATTTGCTGCTTTAAGTGTCTCAGGTGGTAATGAATGAATGAATAAATACTTATTTTTAATTATGTGTCATGCATACAATAAAATATGCCTAGCCCACACAGGCTTACACCATTACCTAGGACAAAGGACCAGATGCCAAGGTAACCACATACCAGGAGCAATTCTAGAATCAGACCTTCAGGGGGGCTCAGCTCCTAATGACATTGTGACACGGATACAGTGTGTTTCTGTTGTCTGCCTGACCCTTTCCTGGATGGGGTAACAGGTGCATAGCATTGGTGACAGACACAGGATTTTACACCTGTTTCAAACCCATTGAAACTGTGATTGTTGTCCTCTGTCACTAACAGACACGTTCACAAACTCTAACTTGAAGTGACAAAACTGTTTTTTTTTTTTAAATCTTTACGGGGCCTGAGATGAAATTTAGGAGGGCTTGAGCTTCTAGTCTTTTATGCGAAGCTTTAAAAACAAAAGTCCCAAACTTATAAATATTAAATCTAAATAACCACTCCAATTTGTCATCATACAGTCATAAACTAACTAACTATCTTTTGGTTTTGGAGCGCTGGCCGGATAAAACAAGCTATTTAATGACATCTTATTGGGGTTTAGTAAAATGGTTAACTGGAAAATAATCAGCAAATTAATTGATAATTATTACACAGATTGGTTTTTGTTATGATTTCTAAATGGATTCATGGATGTTTATCTTCGTTGAGCATCAGAGATCCCGACACTACTGTAAAGTGTGGGTTCAGCTGATTGTTGTGGTGTCTTAGTAACAATCTGTAAAGAAGGGATGTGACATTTGTGCGGGGTAAAAATATCACAGCCAATATTGAGATGCTGCCTATATCTGTGCATATTCGTATACTGTGCTCAACAATTGTACACAGACGCAAAGAAACCAGGATTCTCTTGTACATAAGGTGAATTTTGAAAAGTTGTATCATGGCATAAGAATTTAACACATTGCATGACTCATAGGGAGCAGCCTGTGCTCAGCCTATGTGTGAACAGAGATGGATTGCCAGGTGTACTTGTTAGAAATTCAGGGTGTTTAACTCTCTTCACTATTGCTGTGTAGGTGTGTGATGTTTATGCTGTATGCACATGTAGGAGTGTGTGTTAAGTGCCGGACCTGTTCACTCATGCTGTTAATGCCATCGGGCCCCAGCAGGTTCACGGCCTGCTTGACCAGGTCCGTCCGTCCGCAGTTGAGCATCCTGAAGCCCAAATCCTGCAAGAACTTGGCCTCTGTGGAGGCGGCATCCAGCTTTCTCGTAGCACAGAAACAATCCTCCGCTCTGCAGATGGTAACAGCAGATCCATTAGTGTGATGAAGTAGGAGCTTATCTCAGGAATGGATTTTGAGATCTGTGGATAAACACCTCTATTGCACACTGAAGGAAACTTCAAATGACAGCTCCTCTGCTTTCCCCAACTTAAAGTCTTGAATTTTATAAAATGAACTTGAACTTTACATGTTTATGTCAAATATTTCAAGCTCTTTGCATTCAAAGTCCATTCACTTTGCTTGCGTCTTAACTTTCTTGCCTTCCTAAAGTAGCTTTTCTCCAGGTAACGCCTTCGCTGTGACTCATTATTACTCATGCATGTTTCCCGTAAAGCCTCTTAATCCAAGCTGTGCGCAGCTGTCACAGCTGTCCTTTCCCACAGGGTCACAGAGGAACCGTTTTGTGATTTTTGTCAAATTTTACTTGACAATTATGCGACATGTATAATAAGATGTTAATTGGCAATTCACACCTCTTAGTGCTTCATTAATTATTTCTCTGCAGGTATTTGAGATGTGATTAGACTTTTAACCCACTGACACAAACACGACGTTGCCAAGTGAGTGGCTGGGTGACAAATATTGTACACGGCTACGTGCCTGCTGAGGTGTGTTTGTGAAGGCGAATAGAGACGAGAAAAGGGGAAGAGAGGGGGAAACAGGTGAGGGAGAAACATGCTGAGAGAAGATATATCCCCGAGTCACAAAGCCAGCCGACTGGCTGCTGCAGTCCATAAAAGAGGGACTTCATTTCGTAACTGCTGAGTCTCATGAACACACTTTTAAGATTGACACTGCAACAAGATTGCAGCCATGCTTGCAGCTCTGTGAAGCTGTATTTGAGCTAAATGCTAAAGTTACATGCTTGTGTTTAGCAGATTTAATGTTATCCACCCTAGTTCAGCATATAAGCATGCTAACATAGGTTAATTAGTAATAAACACCAAAATCATGTAAAGCTCCTGCTATCAAAGTTATATAGGGAGCGATCAATCAGTACCAGGAAGTGGAAATTTACTGATGATACATGACAATACAAAACTTTATTTATACACATTCATTAGCATGCTTTTGTATATTTTGTATTGAATATAGCTTTGACGTAATCACTGTTTCTCTGTATGTCAGTGTGGATATCTGGCTTGCATGTTATAATACGTTCCAGTCCAAAAGAGGGCTTTATAGATTTGTAGAAAACATTTTTTGGGGGGGAAGAATCTATGCCCTAAGAGATTTCTGAGTTATGCTGCTGGGCTTATGGGCTAAATGTTATGATGATTAAACACTTCCAGAAGCAAGGACTTACTCCATCTTCACTCACTGAAGTTTATCTAAACCTGTGGGATTATTTCCGCCTCAAGAGCAGCTTGCCTGTTGCTTTGTCATAAGCATCACATCCTTACTTTATTTGTCGTGGTTCACAGTCCACACCAGGGAGCAGCAGCCTGGCGGCCTGCCTCACGTCGTCGCTGTCCACAGAGAAGCTTCGTCGATGCTCGGTGTGAGCGACAGCCACCCGGATCCACTCCATCAGCGGAGGCAGTACCAGGAACGGCCTACATCAAATGTGCAAATCATATCCAACTCGGTGAAACTTAAAGGAATGTAAAATGCCCTTATCCACAAGCAATAAGGATTCAAATAATGATAAAAAAACTAAACAATGTACCCTTTAAGTATGAAGAGGTTTTTAAAAAAACTGAAAAATGATTTTAAAAGCACCTGAAAGTTTATAGATTTCTTACCATGACTGATGGGATCGCACATACACACACTATTTTCTACCAAAGTTAGAGCAGTTTGGGTTATTTTATATGACAGACTCTGTGCTCTTTCTGCTTGTTTGAAATGGAATGGGTCTCCGTTGTTAAAAAAGGTGACATACAGTACCAGTCAGTTTTTGTTTTTTTTATCCACACCTGACGACAGTTGATTGGTCTGATCAAACCACACCTACACTGTCCTAATGAAGTAAAGTTGTCTTAAATTCGTTATAAGTGATCCCTTACTTATAAGTGAAACCTTCAGATGTTTTTGTTTTCATGAGTGTAATGTTCCAGAAAAAATACTTCTGATTTCAGTTTTCAGGGAATTTAACCTACTAAACCTAAGCTATAGCATGTGTGATGCTGTGCAAATAGTAGGTAATTATATAACATGAAAAAGTGTTTTATATAAAAATAAACATACATATTGAAATGATATGCAATATGAAGAACACATTGTGTTTTAATTGTGTATAACAAAACGCACACAAAAAAGATCTGAAGAAGGCTATAAAAGAGAAAAAAATTGATACATTTACCAATGCAGATACACAAAATGTTACATGCCATATTATTATATAAAGTTTCATGATTAATGTGACCTGTGTCACATATATTTAATGTATTTTACCTAATCCTTTGAAACCCATTTCTGCTTTATTCACCTTTCAAATAAATTCACTTAATAGAGATTCTAGTCCAACACTGATAGCACACACACTAATTAAAGATGCCCCTTACAGATAACTGTCAAGGCGGCTATACTAAATCAATATTTATAATTTATAACTTAGCTAGTCCAGAACAGAGATCTAGATGCTACACCCTCCCTAAATGCTGTTATTACATTCTTTAATCAAAATCAGTAATGGGTCTTGGCTGGCTGACATGTTCATATATCATCATTTTTTTTTCAGGACCAGTGTTTGTGTGTATGTGTGTGTGTGTGTGTGTGTGTGTGTGTGTGTGTGTGTGTGTGTGCGCGTGTAGTCTCTAATCACATAACCTGTAAATCACCTTAACTCTCTTTCTCTCATAGACTCTCATGTTGTTCTGTCTGCTGTTTAATTTTTCCCCTCACAGTGCTCAACAGCAGCAACGTGCAGGTAAGTCATCAGCCATTTAACCCCTTTAGATCACTAACACAAGCAGACTGAACTGTTCATATATACATATTAAAAATATAATTTGAGGAAAATAAAGTTAATTGCTTTCTTCATGAGAGTTATACAAAATAAAACTTTATTGTTTCCCTGGACTTCATTGAGTTCTTAGATCTACATTATTGCTACGAGCGACACTGGCAGTGTGCCTTAACTATATCCTCCTCATTCACAATAAGTATCCTCTCATAAAAAATACTCCTTTTCTCTACTTTGTATTAGTGAACTAATGACAAACAGGACAGCCTTGGTACCAGGCGGGTCATTGGTAGATCAAGACCATTCAATCATTTCAAAAATCACTTTCACTAGCTTCTCATTAAGAAAATCATAAAACAAAAATTTTATGAACTCAACTATTAAGTACTTTTAGCAACAAATGTACTTATTGTACAAGAAACATTAATTATGGTAGAGTTGGGAATAAATCTCACAAGATCTCAGTTTAGATGATAAGACAGATTTTTCCTTTCAGGCTTTTAGGACCATGAAGCAGTCTCAGATGCACATTAGAAAACCTTAAAACAAATGGGCTTATTTTATGTGATAGTCAACTAAATCATATTAAGAATCCATCAGCAAAGGTCCCCGAAGAGCTTTATTCCCTTATGACCCTCTGGCAACCATAATTCCTCAAAAGAATGATTTAAACAGAAGAACGTTCCCAGCTGAGAGAAACCATTTGGGACTGTTACATTTACCATGTATGCAGCTGCCTGGTCCTTCTGTAATTTAGCTGTGAGCACATGTTTAGTTAAAGCAGCAGCTTTTAGATATTGACACGCTGTGTTTGACTAGTCTCCTTTTTGTGTGAATCTGTTTTTTATCCAGCAACCAAAGCTATCCTTGTCTGTACACCTACAGGCTGCCAGGAATTTGAACTCTGGCAAGGTTTTTTTAAAAGCACGGGTCTCCGCTGCTGTTTACCAGTTGGCTGAGTAATGTGTTATTCAGACCTCCTGCCTTTTCCCTCTGATGTTTCCTTCCCCCTGAAGGACATATCTACTGTTCTAGGTTTGCAAAAGACAAAGGCTCAGTCTGGAATGAAACATTGATGATGATGTTATCCATCGATACAAACAGAGGGACTACACCCAGGATATATGGATATATTATGAACCGTAATCAACTGCAGCTCTGTTACCATTTTAAATTCCTCAAGATTTGTAACCTTTCTTACAAACTTCAAAAATTTGGAGCCATAAACCAATTTTCCTCTCTTAACGTCAGGTAAAAGGTGTAAAAGTAATTTCAATTTCACTTAATTTCCCTTTACAAAGACTTGTAAAGAGGCTTCAACAAAACAACCCTAGAAGGGTTCATCTCATTAAAACATATTCTCCCTCCCTCTCACCTCGACATGTTACATAGGCTCTTTCTACTTCTCTTCAACCTTTCAGCAGAATGCTAAATAGAGGATTTTCTCTCCGAGGACCCGAGAGGATGCTGACATGTCACTCCGCCTGACATTCCTTATGCTCCCTCAGGGTTGTCAGGAAAGAGACTTATCTCCACAGAGTGGAGGAAATATGTTGGGAATTCTGTCCATCCGTCCATCCAAATGAAGGCCCTCTGGTTCCCATCAATCTGCTCAATGTCTAGGGAGGTGTCAGCGCTGACCAGCCCACGCAGCATCTTACATCAGGATTACTTGTGGGGTGAAAATCTTGTGCAAAAAAGTAGGACTGTCTGTACTAACCTTTTATACCAACTGACAATATTCTAGCCACTAACTGACAGAGGCAATACGGTTGAAAGGACACATGCGTCTACCTATCAAGACGGAAAGCTTTTACAGTGTGTGGAACGTTTTTGCGATTGGATTTCAACTTACACAAACATTTCTCAGAGATAAAAATCATCATACTGCTTGATTAAAGCTTGATGAGTGGAGGCAAAAGACAACAAATCTTAGAATACAAGTTAGCCAAGTGTAATTCTTTGCTTTTTTGCAAACTTGACCAACAACCTAAGTTTCCCGTAACTTAAACCAACCCCAGCAGTCCCATGTGCCAGACTCTGTATCAGTATGTGACTGACAGCCAATGACTAAGCGGGAGTGAGAACAGGTTGACGTCACACATACGTGGCCATATTTGTTTCCTTACAGTACAGTGTGTGACTCAAACATCTCACATTTACCAACAAAACGTACAGCGACAATCAAAAAACGTGCAAAACATTTCCTGACCGTCTTGCCAACCTGTTTACATTTCTACATCAATGTACGCTGTAACGGTTTCTCACTCTGATGTTGCTGAAGCAGCTGCTGTTTCAATCCTGGCTCTCTGCAACGGGCAGCAACAGTTTCCCTTTTTATTTTTAAAGAACTATACAAAAACTATTTTTTTGTAACTTTCTCTGTCTCCCGTAACTTCACTGCAACAAACAAAAAGCTCGATCAACATTTTGGGCAGCAACAATCTAAAAAAAAAGTTTGCGATATCCTGGAGGGACTGACTTAACCCATTTATTGTCTTAACTTTCGGGACCCTCTTGTTTCCCTTGGGACAAATTGACCCGTGACTAATTTGGGGTTTTAAAACAATTCTGAAATAAAATTTTACTTCATAATCTATTAACAATTATTGTCTTTATCTCAATTTCAAACATTTGAGATAAGTAATATGTTTAGGGAAGGCAATCAGTCTCTATCAGAACACAATTAAAAATGAAAGTGGGATTCGGTTTTTGTCATAAGTTTATAATTCATGTTAAAAATCCACTATGTGATCATTCTTATCTTGAAAAAAACATAAGAGGTCATATCCAGAATAATGTTCTATACGGAGTCAGGAATACATGTCAATCACAGAAAATAAGCTAAGGCCGTTGATTTTCAGGTAGAAAATATGTAACTTGTACCATTTTTCTTCTTGTAAAAATTTGAAACGGGTCAATTTGACCAGAATCCCATACAAAGCACTATGTATGGGATTTCAAATTTCACAATGCCTGATTATGGCCAAAATAATAATCACGATTATTTTGATCAACATTGTGATCACGATTATTCTCACGATTATTTGTTGATTTTTACCAAAATAAATGTAATTGTCACATAGGCTGTTTATAACTTCTTCCACATCCATATTATGTTACATTCTTCTTATATTGAAGTTGTATGTTGTACATACATACAGCTGCAACACGTGTAAATGAAAATTAGCTATCTGAAATAAATAGGTAGGATATTTGTTTTTGTTTTTAACAATAACTGATTAAAAGAATTAGGGAGAGAGGGGGAGTGCGATGGACGTACTCACAGAGCAACGGCTGATTGTTATGATAGGATTCAGCACAGGTTGAATGGCGGGTACACATGTCGTGTGTATGAAATGTCCGTATAATCACTGCGCTGCATTTTTATGAACTTTGATATTCTGGCCATGGGTCACATCTCTGGCCCAGGTCCAGCAGTTCTGTCTCACATACTGTTACTCTACAAACTGAAGTTAGTTGCATTCAATAACTTCTCCTGTGCTCTTCATCGTGGCCGCCGCGATATCAGTTACCCGTGGAAACTGGTACAAATACAGGTTTGCCCCTCATACTTAACAATATACAGCTGAGTTAATAACAATTAAAAAATGTAGACAAATGTCAGAAGTGTGGACCGGCGCTGTGTGGCTTGACTGCATGGAGAGTAAGAGGAGAGAGAGTAGAGGAGAGATCCAACACAGGCTCAGCTTTACAAAAGAAATGTGTCATGTAACGCAAAATTAAACCATATCCCTATAAACAACATTGCAGCAGATGCGAGGACATTAGCACCAGTGCGTCCTAGAGGAGCTAACAGCTAACAGACGCTAACTAGCCCCGACTACCACTGCTCACTGCTGTTGTCTGAAAAAAAACTCAGACAGGACAAAATGTGGCGTTTACTGGTAAACTGGTAAACCTTGAAACAGACGTATAACAAACTGCTATCTGTTGAATTTTCCTCCCGTTACTCTGTCCTCTGTGACTGTCTACATCTACAAACTAAGCTGCGCAATGCAGGGAACAACTGACTGGCACATGAGCAGACGGATTCATGGAGCGGTAGATGCGTTATGCAAAAAACCCGGAGCGTTCTATGAAATTATGTTTAAAAAAAAAAATCGCTTGATCAAGTCAAAATCGTGATCAATATTCCATTAATTGTGCAGCCCTAATACAAGGGTTAAATGCTTGCTGAGGCTTGTGCCATTGTCCAAATGCAGTAAAGAAAGGCTGCTATCTGTTGCCTAAACTGATCCTTTGTGCACAGGCAAACTGTTTAAAAATGTTCAGGTAATCCTTGACAACTGGTAGAGTATGGACACATCACGTGACTGTGTCATATTTACCAAGTATTTGTGTCTGGGTAGTCAAAGTTAGTGGTGGATCTGGTAAATCGCTTAAAATTTGCCAATAAAAAAGCTACATCAGTGTCATATGGTAGCCAGACATATCGTAAAAGCCAGTATGTTACTGGCCTTCCTCATTCTCCTGGCTCCCCGCTCTGCTCATTCTGCCCACCTGTCTGCAATCAGCTCATCAGTTCTCCCAAGCTGTGTCCGAAAAAATTACCTATAACGGAAATAGCCATTTTGAAGTGATGTTTGAATTATCCGTGGTTAATTTCATTCACCATATAGTCCACTATAAAATGCCCACAATGGCGCATGCCGGCTGCAAAGTGACACGCGAGCGAGCTCCAAATCACTTTTAACTACTGTCAACTACTCTTCTATACCCCTGCATCAACTAGCCTATGCAATGAGAATCTACTCCTTTTATGTCTGTGTCTTATTCGGTTGCATGTTTTCATCCAAAAATTGAGTTTTACATCGTTATCAGAGCTGAATATTTGATGACTGCAGTGTTGTATTTTATGTAGTCTGGATTTTGGTGTTTTCAGTGCTCATTTAAAAGGGTTCTTAATCTGGTTCTTCAAGTAAATTGTAGCACACCATAGTCATCTTTATTAAATACTGGATAAAACGTCATTTTTCACATCTCCATTCTTCTCATTCCAGGCCAACAGGCCCTAATCCAGAACCTGCTCAACAATAAAAACTATTATCTTATCACCAAACCCTGCCCATGCCCTGCATATGGGTCGCTCCTGTGTTCATAACACAGTGTTTGCAGTCTATTACGCTACAAAAACAACATACTGTATTTGCCAGTTGACTGTCAAGTGCTGAAATGAAATATCGCCCCTCATAAGCGCCTGAACGCACCAGTAATTTTTGTCTCTGTGTGGGTACACCATATAATTTCGGGGCGGAGCTGCAGGACCCTCCATGATTGTGTCCTTCGTTACACAAATGAAACGGGAAACAGCTTTTGTCTTAACCTACTGAGCTTTAACTCAACCTATGAGATTATTTCTGACTGGTAAAATTCTATTCCGTTTCCACACTGAGTTGGTTTGTTTGAGTTCTAACCCAAAGACCATCTGATTTTAACCCTACTAGTCTGCTTTCACACTTGTTTATAGTCTCCTACTTTATGACATAAGTGTAGTTATCATAGAGCAACTGTTCAACCCCATTGTTGAGAAATAATGTCCTGCACACAGGGAAACTAGAGAGACAGTTACAGTAAGAACCACTGAAGAGAACGGAATAGTCTGTGCTGCATGTTTTGCTTCTCTACTAGGACAAAATGTATTATTTTATCTTTCCTGTGTTCCTGCTCGCAAATCAAGAAGGCCACCGATGATGCTATCCATGCAAACATGAAGCTTTCTTCAGTAACAGTACGGATGACAGAGAAGACTTTACCTCAAATGTAACCAATCTGGGACCAACATGTGTATGTTCAAAGGTTGTATTAGTCGTGCAACAGAAAACTCAGATTCAACAGATAGTCTAGCTAACTGTCTCGATTTACCATGCAGACATCTGAGGAGAAGTTAACCATAGTCCTTACAAATCGACCAGAGTTTAAAATTACAACACATAGAAAGAGGAAGGTAATGGACATCCAAAAACTGACATCTGAATAAAATGACATCATGCGGAGTTTACAGCAGAACGAGAGCAATCCCGGAAGGGGAACGTCCTGGATATAGACCAGGCAAACGGTTTCTGGATTTGGGCTAAACTAAAAGTGTGAAAGCAGCATCATGTCCATACCTCTCAGTCTGTAAAGTGACTTTGGATGGCTCAACGTTGGGGTTCTCCCACTCCATCTGTGGACAGTGCATGAAGTAACACAGTGTGTAGAGGGCCTCAGGCTCCCAGTGCACTGTGATGTTGGTGGTCTTCTGGTGGACGGGAGTCCCGTTGCTGGGGTTCTTGATGTGCAGGGGTTGGAGGTGGTGCATGGCCCGGGATACCAGATCACCTGCCAGGAATTTTTCATACATGAGAAAAGATTTCACCAACATAATGGGATGAGGAATAGGGGAAATAAAAATGACAGGAATATGATATCAATAAAGATAATAACATTGTGTAGTATGCTGAGGAAAGATCTAGTCATTATAACAAAGTCCTACGCATTACTCTCAGAGCACAAATTCAGTTTCTTCACCACTCCTTTGTCATGGGAGTAATCGCAACACTGCTGGGATCAAGTGGATACTCACTCCTTCAATCGCTCATTCTCTGATTCACCGTCATAAACATATACCCACACAGTCCTTAGTGAGTGGGAAAATCTGCCTTGAAATGTTAGGCACGTCGTGCTCCTCTCAGTAAATCACTTAGGACTCAGAGCTCTTTTCTATCCTCGATTTATCTTAGCTCTTATTTCTCTGTTTTTCTTCCAGTTTTCGTACACGAGTCATGGGAAAACTACAATATCTGTGTCAGTCTGAGTTTGCAAAATGTCAAATGAATCTGGGAAGCATTTTTAGGCCTTGTGAGGTACCTGCCGTAAGAAGTGTGATTGTGGGCTAGTAGGACAGACAGATGCATCAGGGATAATCATAGACTGGGGATACTCTAGATTGTTTTGAGAACCTTTACCATTGTTTCTATACTGAGTGATCAAATGTGAAAAGTTAGAAGATCAACCAGGTCATACACAAACCAACAGGTTTGTGATGGAGTCAGAGTTAGTAATGCAGTGTGATCTTATTTTGACAGAGTGAGGTGTTTTTGGTCGCGCCAACGTCATTTTTAAGTTGACATGGAATCTGCAGCAGCATTTGCTTGGAACATTGAAGTTACCATTCTTTTTACACTGATCGAAGAAATACTGCGATTAAAGTCTCTCAAGTCACTCAAGTCTGTTAAATCCCTCTAGCAACTGGTTAGCCTAGCAAAACATGGGCAGTTAGCATAATGTCATTTTTTTAATGCACAAGACAAAATGTGCTTTAGAGCTGGTAGTCGGATTTTGTAAATTTTATGCCAGCCCAGCTGTTTGCCCCTGTTACCAATCTTTGTCCTAAGCTAAGATGACCTTCTCCTGGCTCCAACTTAACATCTAATGGACAGATAAATAGATTGTTCTGGAACCAGGCTACTATGTTCCCAGAAATTATAAAAAATATAACCATAACGGCCAAAAATATTAACAAAAGTAAAAATAATTAGTGTAGCTGCCTTGTAATTTGCCTCTGATCCAAAATTAAATTGGTTCTTCCTTTGCCCATGCTTCAGCCTTCCACTAAGTTTCATGAAAATTGGTAGTTTTTCCGTACTCCTGCTGAAAGACAGACAAACCAACAAAGTGAACTGCAAACAAAGTCCTTGGTGGAGGTAGTAATTAGATACAAACTGCAATATGCTGCAATGATGCTTTATGTACATTGTAGGGACAGAAGTATTTTCACACTTTCACACATTAGGGCTTGCATAAAGGTTGAGAATAGGCAGAGTGTGCATAATTGAGGCTGCATGAATCATAAAAAGGTTGTTTAGAAAAGCCTTAATTCAATTTATTCATGATGGAGGACATCTTGTTATATTTTTCCCAACATCACATGAAAAACCTTATAACCAAACAGATCTCTGTTAAACGTCCCATGGCATGAACATTTCACTTTATGAGGTTTTTTAACATTAAGATGAGTTCCCACAGCCTGCCTATGGTCCCCCAGTGGTTAGAAAATGGTAATAGATGTAAAGCGAGCCCTGGGTATCCTGCTCTGCTTTTGAGAAAATGAAAGCTCAGATGGGCCGATCTGGACTCTTATGACGTCATTAGGGGAAGGTTGCCTTCCCTTTCTCTGTTCTGCCGGCCCAGAGAATTTGGCCCGCCTATGAGAAAGAGAGAGACATCATTGCTTTCAAACAAGCGAAGCATGGTGTCCTAAGGAAAGTTAATTGATGGACTGGCTCTAGTGGCTGTAAGTCTGCACCAAGTTTAATGTTTGGCAGACTTCAAGTATGGTATTAGGGGACCACTATGGTGTCTATAAAAGCATCCAAAAAGCACCATGTCATTGGACCTTTAAAACTACACAGGCAGAGATTAAGTAAACCTTAATTCAAGGCAGAGAACAGAGAACATGTTCTGCTTTTTGTCTTAGATGAATGTTATCAATTGCTTTTGGTATGAACCCAGTTCAAGCCGTGAATTTCAAAGTCTGAGATCCAAAAGGTGTGTGATATTGAGGAAGATTTTCATCGCTGACATTTAGAGAGTCTTAATTCTCTGATTCGAGATTTTGGCAGCTTCACAGCAGTTTAACGATGAGGTAATTAGTGATGACTTCATAGAGAGGGAAATACTGCAGTATTAGGCTGCAGTGTTGATTTCTCTAACTGCATCCATGAGCAATATGTGGTTAAAACAATATATGTGAAAGTCTGAAGCTATGAGCAGCAACGCTCACAGTAAACACATCACAGCACAACACACATCTTCTCTTTGATCCTGTTTTGATTGTTTGTTACAAAAATTACCCAGTCTGAGGAATTTTGGGCTGTTTTGAAACCTCATTGCTTAGACAGAATGACACGGTACGAGTGCGCTCCAAGGTTCTCCATTTGTTAGACTAAAGGCCCCTGACAGAGTTCACAGGAAGCCAGACGTAAACAGAGCCCGATGCTCACAGTTTGCACTCCTGCTCCAGGGAGCCTCATAGACAGTTATCTAGAAAGAATCAAATACATCAATACATATCCATGGGAATTATACAATACTGTTGAAGTGATGGCCGGGTAGGACTCCTATCTCCAGGTATGACATATTAAAAAAACATGATTAGGAATGCAGCTCCTAAAGGGGCTTGGTGCAGACCAAAAAAATCATGATAAGACGTGCGACTGAGGAAGATGTGACCTACAGCCAGTGCTACAGTTGTTTCTGACTTTCAAGAATTATTATAGTTTGGTTTAAAGTTATTGGGATGTTTCTAAAAAACTACCATCTCAAATCCGCATCTTAATATGATTGCTGGGCTACTACATGAACTCCACCTTTTCTGCACACGTTTTGGTGATTAAACATTAGAAATTGATGCAATTCGTGTTTTGTCTGAGCTCCTCTGACTGGTTTGAAAAGAGTTAATCACATACTTCTGTGGACTAATAATAACATTTTAATCCAAATCTGATGACAGTTGGGAGGGGTGTTTGTCTACCAAATCAATCAAACCACATCCACATAGATCAGCTGAGCTTTTGAGTGCTAAATACTAAAAAAATCTATCAATACTTTAACTTTGATTGTTGCTTATTTAATCATGAACATTACATCATGAACATCTTTTTTTTTTTTTTAGATTATTTGTTGGGCGTTTTATGGCCATAAATCGAGAGGATAGCTTGTAGACAGGATAGGGAAGAGAAAAAAGGGACAACATGCAACAAAGGGCCACGGGTCGGCTTTGAATTCAGGCCGCTACAAAGGCGTCAGCCTACATCTGATCTTATTGAGAAAAGAAGCCAAGGTTTTAGTGGCTCAAAATGAGAAAAACTGATTAAGAATTTCTGTACAATGTAGCCAGCTACAGTCCTTAACCTTAAACAGACCATGGAGGTAATCATTAAAAGCAACAATCATTACTTGCAGCTACACTGTGCACCTTTTTGCTATGCTGGATTGGTACTCAGTAGCATTTAGCTTGAAACATCATTTAGACAAATTCATTCAGCACAGAAAACCTTTCCACTGCAGGGAGTCAGGTAGTCCCCATGCTACTCACTGCAAGTTTACGCAGTGTGCAACTGGCATGAATATTGAAAGGGAGTGAGATAAAGATTAAGGAGATCAAACAAAAAGGACGGAATATGCATTTACATTACAGAACCCCAGGTACTCAGTGGGAAAACGATATGAACTAACCACTAAACACACAACAGAGAAACACTAAGTTCAAGAACTGACAATGCTCCCCGAGGTTAGCGGATCTTTCTGAGCATACACAGAACTCTACAACCACAACATGTCTATAAAAAAAAGACAAAATCTAGCTTATTACTACAACAACAAAACAGTCAGCCACCATTCAAATGTTTAAAGCATCGCTGTCCCTCTGAGCTAAAAGCCAGCTAATAATCTTTCTAAGCTTTCTTTGCCGTCATTAATTGTTCTTGTGACTTTGGTTCTGTCAGCAGGACAACATTTGCTCCAGACTCCTTTGTTGTAATTATCTAAGCAAAAATCCTATGGGGTTCATGCTTCATCTCATTTGAATTAATCATAGGGGACAGCTTAGTGTCTTCCTTTTCTCCCAGCCAAGTCCGGACTCATTAAAGAGCAGAACTTTGTTCCTTTTTCCCTAAACAAAAATGGTGAAACAGCACAGAGCGGTAACTCCCTGCTATAATGAAATGTCAACACTGTAAATTCTGTCTTACATAAGCTGCAGACCCTGTACTCTTGTCTTTCGCTACTACATTAAAACAACTACATAAGAAGTAATGTTTTCACGTTTCATCTAATAATTTTCCTGTAACAAGATGAAAGTAACCTCTGATTCCACAAAAGCAAAACTTTAACAAGACTAAGAGTCTCAGTGAGGTTTATTCTTTTTACTCTTATAATGTTACCACACTGCACATAGCTGTAAATACTGTATAAATCTGTCTACTTGGTTTATACAGAATATCCATATTTTATTGTTTTTTATTATATATTCTGCTAATACACAGCAAATGTCCATATAATTCTTACTACTATTATGATCTCACTGCTACTATGTTGCACATATCTGTACATGTTGTTCATACATTTTTACATTTACATTTATTTATTTACATTTATTCTGCTCTTATAGCACTGCAATATATTTCTTGTCCTGCCTATGCACCACCTGTCTATATTTGAATATCACATTGCACTTTTCTGCTTTTTTGCACTTATGGTTAGACGCAGACTGCCTTTTGTTTCCCTGTACTTGACTCTACACTATGGCAGTAAAGTTAAATCGAATCTAATCTAATATATTTAAGCACAGCAGTGCTACTGTAAATGCTAATGCTAGCATGGCAACATGCTTATAGAGACAATGTTAGCATGCTGATGTTTAGTAGGAATAATTGTCACCATGTTCACCGTCCTATTCTTGCATGCTAACATTTGCTAATTAGCACTGATTACAGCTGAGGCTTATGTAATTAGTTTTTGGTTATAAAACCAAACTATTGAAGACTGAACATTCTGACCCGAGGATGTCACTAGATGAAAGGTTATATTGTTATAAAGTTATCACTATTCATCCTAAGGGGAATATAAATGTGCAAACCAAATTTAACGGCAAAATAATCCAATAGCTGTTGAGATATTTTAATCAAAACCACAAATATCAACTTCACTTGGGCAATCACCAGACTTAGTAGGACACATCTTCTGAGGACAAAGTTCATGCTAATCCACCTGCATTTTGAGATATTTCAGCATTCAAACATGTAGTTTCACTTATTTGCACTTACCACGGCTCAACTGAATCTTTTTGACGTCAACTTTAATGTTTTCTCCTCTCAGTGTTAGAATATTGGGCCAGGTTAATGTTTCTCTTTTAAAGTTAAGATTGCTTTTAAAACATACTTCACATTGCAGTATGTATTTTCTAGGTATCAGTGTACTCCTACTCTGCAACAGGAACAACAAAGCACTATGTAATTATGTGCTCATAACGAGAAGCCAAAGAATGTGGTTGATAACTATTGAATAATTATTGTACTTACTGAACTGTGTGTTAACTTTGACGGAGAGTAACTGAACTGTGATAATACCAATCTTACCAGGGACCATTTGATCCGATTTTACAATAGAAATTGCACTTGAAATTATTAGGGATGTAACCCCACTTTGAGTATGCAATGTTTCTGTTTTGCATAAGAAAAAAAAATGGTTACCAATTTTAAATTGAACACATTCAACTCTACACTGTCTTGGACTGTCCATGCACACAGGTCTTGGTGTGGAATGTGTAAAGATTACACCCATTTAAATGTCTTTAGGGTGTTAACCTAGGCATATTTAGAAAATTTGTAATGAAAACAAAAATTCTGACGAGGTTTCTAAAGTACTTACAGTACATGTATAAATTATATGAACAGATGTGATTGTCAAGTGTTTCTAGAGCACATTGCCCACGATGGAAATAGTCAGCAAACAAGCTTGTAATTCAAGCAGACAAAGTGCGGTGAGCCAACTTCTTGTCAAATGTGAACGAAGATTATCACGGTGAGACAACTATTGTGTTCCCTAATGGAGGACTGAGATGGAAGATTGCTCTGCTATCCTGTGACACACTGTCATGGTCTATAGCTTCCCGGGGGCAGGGCCGAGGACATTTAATCATCACTTGGTAATACGACCGATTCGGAGCTCTGCCTTTGGGGCAAATTAGCAATTTCATTCATAGTTCATCAACTATTAATCACAGTCAATCACAGGACGTGTCATCTTCAACTCAGAACTAGCAGATACTTTGTGGGAATTAATCACCAGTAGACCTATATAATATGGGACATGTGAAGGGAGGTCAGTGATAATGTAAGTGTTTGAATATACATTGAGAGATGCAGTACAGTAGCTGCTTTTCAGACTGTGTGTGTGTGTA